>NC_058085.1:9696206-9873166 GCF_014858855.1 Bufo gargarizans
GCTTTGCCAATTATTACAGGAAGTTTATTTTGAATTATTCCTCTATTGTTAAACCACTCACTGATATGACCAGAAAGGAGGTAGATTTTTCTTCCTGGTCGGTAGAGGCGCGTAAGGCCTTTTCTAATATCAAGGAGAGTTTTGCTTCCGCTCCCATCTTGGTACAGCCTGATATTTCTCTACCCTTCATAGTTGAGGTTGATGCTTCTGAGGTGGGTGTGGGTGCGGTCTTGTCTCAGGGTTCCTCTCCTGCCAAATGGCGACCGTGTGCCTTTTTCTCGAAGAAACGCTCCTCCGCAGAGAGAAATTACGATGTGGGAGATAGGGAATTGTTGGCCATCAAGTTGGCTTTTGAGGAATGGCGCCATTGGCTAGTGGGAGCCAGACACCCTATTACCGTGTTTACTGACCATAAAAATCTGGCCTACTTGGAGTCAGCCAAGCGTCTGAACCCGAGACAGGCCAGATGGTCTTTGTTCTTTTCAAGGTTTAATTTTGTTGTCACGTTCCGCCCTGGGGTTAAGAATGTGAAGGCAGATGCCCTGTCACGTTGTTTTCCGGGAGGTGGGAATTTTGAAGACCCGGGTCCAGTTTTGGCTGAAGGTGTGGTGGTCTCTGCTCTTTTTCCTGAATTGGAGGCAGAGGTGCAGGCAGCCCAGTCAGAGGCTCCTGATCTTTGTCCTCCTGGGAGGTTGTTTGTGCCTCTCGCTTTAAGACACAAGATTTTTAAGGAACACCACGATACGGTCCTTGCTGGGCACCCGGGGGCAAGAGCCACAGTGGATCTCATCGCTCGGAGATTCTGGTGGTCTGCGCTTCGTAAGTCGGTTGAGGGTTTTGTGGCAGCCTGCGAGACTTGCGCTTGTGCCAAAGTCCCTCATTCACGGCCATCAGGTCCTCTCCTTCCCTTACCCATTCCTTCCCGTCCTTGGACACATCTGTCCATGGACTTCATAACGGACCTGCCTCGTTCCTCGGGGAAGACTGTGATTCTGGTGGTGGTGGACCGTTTTAGCAAAATAGTGCATTTCATCCCTTTTCCTGGTTTGCCCAATGCTAAGACGCTGGCGCAGGCATTTATTGATCACATTGTCAAATTGCATGGTATTCCTTCAGACATAGTCTCTGATAGGGGCACGCAGTTTGTTTCCAGATTCTGGAAGGCTTTCTGTTCTCGCTTGGGGTTTCGGTTGTCATTCTCTTCTGCTTTCCACCCGCAGTCGAATGGCCAGACAGAGCGCGTCAATCAGAATCTGGAGACATTTCTGCGCTGTTTTGTGGCGGAGAATCAGGAGGATCGGTGTTCTTTTTTGTCCCTTGTTGAGTTTGCTTTAAATAACCGTCGTCAGGAGTCCTCTGATAAGTCACCATTTTTTGGTGCATATGGGTTTCATCCGCAGTTTGGGACTTTCTCGGGAGAGGGGTCTTCTGGTTTACCTGATGAGGACAGATTCTCCTCGTCTTTGTCTTCTATTTGTCAAAAGATTCAGGATAATCTAAAGAGCATGAGTGAGAGATATAAGCGTGTGGCAGATAAGAGACGTGTGCCTGGTCCGGACCTGAATGTTGGTGATCTGGTGTGGTTGTCTACCAAGAATATCAAATTGAAGGTTCCCTCCTGGAAGTTGGGTCCTAGGTTTATTGGGCCTTACAAAATCCTGTCTGTCATCAATCCTGTTGCCTACCGTCTTGATCTTCCTCAGACTTGGAAGATCCATAATGTTTTTCATAAGTCCTCATTGAAACCTTATGTTCAACCCATTGTACCCTCGCGTTTGCCTCCTCCTCCGATTATGGTTGATGGGAATCTTGAATTTCAGGTCTCTAGGATTGTGGATTCTCGTCTTGTCCGCGGTTCTCTCCAGTACCTCGTTCATTGGGAGGGTTATGGTCCTGAGGAGAGGATGTGGGTCCCAGTGACGGACATTAAGGCCACTCGTCTCATCAGGGCTTTCCATAGGTCCCATCCTGAGAAAGTGGGCTCTGAGTGTCCGGAGTCCACTCGTAGAGGGAGGGGTACTGTCACAACCAGACAGCTGAGAAGCTCTGACAGAACCCTTTCAGAACCTCCTCCTTGAGCTTTCTTTGTGTTGGTTTTCAGTTCCTCATCTCGTTAGCCCCTCTCAGCTGTCGTGTAGTTGGACTGATTGCATCCCTTTAAATTCCTCCCCATAATGCATTAGTGTGCGGCTTATACAACTTCCTGGAGTGTGTGTGCATGCTGATCCTATCTTCCAGCCTTCTACAAGATAAGTGCTGTACATTTATTTGTGTCATTTTCTGTTTGCTGGATCCCAGGTGACCCTGACTCCCTCCGTGTCTAGTGTAGGTGAGCCGGTGGTCGTGTCCCCTCACTTTTGTAGGGTGTTCAGGTGGTATATAGTCGAGGTACGTGGATATGCGATCATCCATCATTGGGATTTTTGCATAGGCTGAGCAGAGAGGGAGAGAGCCAGGTCTGATGCAGGGGTCTCCCTTTTGTTCCTTAGTTTTGGATCCAGTGAGTCATATATTCATTTTGCATGGTCTTGTTTCCTGTACACCTTCCATGACACTTTCTTGTACAGTTCTTTTCCATTCCAACAAGAGCTAACATGAGACACAAAGCCAAACCCTTGGTTCAGACACCATTCACCAAGCCATACATTGAATTCCTTAATGCGCATCTTCCTGTCATGCTGAAGGTTATGCACAGGCAAAACTGCAGAGAATGAAACAGTTGATGCTACCTCCCGTATATCCTTTCCAAGTGTGTGCTTCTTTCACGTTTGAAACCTCATTGCAAGCCAGATCGTTTGTCCCAAGATGGAGAATAACATCCACTTCCCTTTCCTGCTTTGCTTGCCTAACAATATTAAGGATCCGTCATCTATCCCTGCTAGCGGTAGCACCAGGGAGACATCTCACAACACCATTCTCCTCAAACTTCACACCTCTTATGATGGAATCGCCCACCAACAGCTGCTTACTATCAATCCTCACCTTCTCCTTTTTGTCTTTGGCTGCAGTCTTACATGCTTTAGGCATGGGAGATTGTTTCTCACCCACTGTGCTTGAGCCATCGTCCATGTTGCTCTTGCACTCTGAAAGTGCTGCAAATGAATTATGGAGAGCCACAGACTGTGGGACATGTCTTCTATCCACAACTCTGAGTCTACCAGAACCTACAGTAACCCATCTTCTATTTCTAGGGGGCCTCTGTGGCAGTGGCATTGCAATGTTCTCAGCCTGAGTTTTAGTGGTTAATTTAAAAATCTCATATTTCAAAAAGGTAATTTCCTGCTGCATTATGGAGAGCTGTCTACAGATCAGACAGTATCCAAACCTCTGAAGAGTGGAACCTAAAATAAAAGCACAACAATTCCTGCACATAACCAGGTCTGCCATTGTAAAGAGGGGAAAGATTTTAAACAAACAAATCTTACTTGTTTAGATTGTATCCACCTCCAGATTACCTCCTGAGTATCTCCTGAATATCTCCAATGCTCTTGTAGATCAGCTGTTGGTAAAGCAGTCTTGGAAAAGCAGCAAGCTATGATGTAAGAACAAGTGGGTAACTGCAGCTCTGGATGTGAGTGGTGCCTAAAAACATGGTATGGGCACAGCTCTGAGTATGAGCATGGTATAAAGCACCGTATGAATGCAATCTGAAAGTGAGCAGAGTATTAATGTAATGTAACAGCGGACGTATGACCGCAGCTCTAGTAGTGAATGGTGTATAGGACAAAATGTGAATGCAGACAAACTGATGTAGCTTTGAAGGTAACCAAGTCTGATCCTACCGTGAATGCCAGCACTCGCCTGGCACCTTCTGCCATTGCCCAGGTGCAAACGAACCTCCACATGATGCTGCAGGAGTCTTTTTTTTTCCCTATTAATCCATGACCATCCAAAAACTAAATTAATAAAACACCATCACTTAAACACAGCGTGCGTAGCTTGAAGACACGTGTCCCGTATGTAACAGGTATCAGAACATGCGACCATACCTATTCTAGGGACATGCTTACACCAATAACCATCTGTAATAGCCCCCCACAAGCTGGACAAAATATAAAATTTTTTTTTTTAATCGACCATTGAACCACATTTACCATCACTTTAACCCAGCACGCGTGCTTGAGCCAACTGCAGACACGCGCCCCGCATGTAAACCAGGTATCAGAAAACATACATACAACCATGCCCACTCTAAGCACCTGCTACCCCAATGACTGTATGCAATGGCCCCACCAGGCCTCTGAATAGCCAGACAAAAAATACAAACAACCATGGTTCGACCATTAGCGCCCAAACTCTGCTTCATCCCAGAGCACTACACGTCGCGGACCGCAGCGTGGGTCCCGTGCAAACAACTCCGATCCTACCACGAATACCAGCGCCCTCCTGAGGCATTCTGCTGTTGCGCAGCCGTAGAGCTGACTCAGAGGTAGTGAAATCAGCTGAATCAGCGTCAGCCTGGGCCCAGAGGTGCCTGTAAATAGCCTAGTAATCAGCCAGCCTGGCCCACAGGTGCGTATGATTAGCTTTGTAATCAGCCTCCCCTCCCACAAATGCAGCAATACATTGCTTAATACGTGTGTCTATAATACAGCCAGGCACAGGACTACAGGTGAATCCCCCGGTGGGCCCCTAGTCCCCCACTCTCTGCACCAGTGATACAATAGACAGACTTGTACTACATACAGCATCTCAGGCAGCCTATACGTCCATACAAAAACTGGGAAGATTATATATAACAAACCATTTATTATATTACTGTAGATGCACAATCAGGCTGAGACGACTTCTAGGTGTAGAAGCATGCCCGCCCACCAGGTTCCTCTTTCCCCAGAGACCCACTTTCTTGAAGTTTCCGCAATGACCCCCACAATCAATCATCTTGTAGTACCTGCTGCGGCATGCCGCTGTGTGAGCAGGTAACATACACATGTATATGTGCAGCGGGAATTTTACTGGTCCAGTCCGACAGTCAATACAGTATATGCATATGGTGTGTGTATGTGTATGATATGTCTATATTGTATGTATATGTTCTGTGTATTTGTGTGATATGTATCTATATTGTATGTATGCAGTGTATATGTGCATGATATATCTCTGTATTGTGTGTATATGTGTATTACACGTGTCTATATTGTGTGTGTATATGTGTATTACACGTGTCTATATTGTGTGTATACTGTGTATATGTGTATTACACGTGTCTATATTGTGTGTATACTGTGTATATGTGAATTACACGTGTAAATATTGTGTGTATACTGTGTATATGTGTATTACACGTGTCTATATTGTGTGTATACTGTGTATATGTGAATTACACGTGTAAATATTGTGTGTATACTGTGTATATGTGTATTACACGTGTCTATATTGTGTGTATACTGTGTATATGTGTATTACACGTGTCTATATTGTGTGTATACTGTGTATATGTGTATTACACGTGTAAATATTGTGTGTATACTGTGTATATGTGTATTACACGTGTCTATATTGTGTGTATACTGTGTATATGTGTATTACACGTGTCTATATTGTGTGTATACTGTGTATATGTGTATTACACGTGTCTATATTGTGTGTATACTGTGTATATGTGAATTACACGTGTAAATATTGTGTGTATACTGTGTATATGTGTATTACACATGTTTATATTGTGTGTATATGTGTATTACACGTGTCTATATTGTGTGTGTATATGTGTATTACACGTGTCTATATTGTGTGTATACTGTGTATATGTGTATTACACGTGTCTATATTGTGTGTATACTGTGTATATGTGTATTACACGTGTAAATATTGTGTGTATACTGTGTATATGTGTATTACACGTGTCTATATTGTGTGTATACTGTGTATATGTGTATTACACGTGTCTATATTGTGTGTATACTGTGTATATGTGTATTACACGTGTCTATATTGTGTGTATACTGTGTATATGTGAATTACACGTGTAAATATTGTGTGTATACTGTGTATATGTGTATTACACATGTTTATATTGTGTGTATATGTGTATTACACGTGTCTATATTGTGTGTATACTGTGTATATGTGTATTACACGTGTAAATATTGTGTGTATATGTGTATTACACGTGTAAATATTGTGTGTATACTGTGTATATGTGTATTACACGTGTCTATATTGTGTGTATACTGTGTATATGTGAATTACACGTGTAAATATTGTGTGTATACTGTGTATATGTGTATTACACGTGTCTATATTGTGTGTATACTGTGTATATGTGTATTACACGTGTCTATATTGTGTGTATACTGTGTATATGTGTATTACACGTGTCTATATTGTGTGTATACTGTGTATATGTGTATTACACGTGTCTATATTGTGTGTATACTGTGTATATGTGAATTACACGTGTAAATATTGTGTGTATACTGTGTATATGTGTATTACACATGTTTATATTGTGTGTATATGTGTATTACACGTGTCTATATTGTGTGTATACTGTGTATATGTGTATTACACGTGTAAATATTGTGTGTATATGTGTATTACATGTGTCTATATTGTGTGTATACTGTGTATATGTGTATTACACATGTTTATATTGTGTGTATACTGTATATATGTGTATTACACGTGTCTATATTGTGTGTATATGTGTATTACACGTGTCTATATTGTGTGTATATGTGTATTACACGTGTCTATATTGTGTGTATATGTGTATTACACGTGTCTATATTGTGTGTATATGTGTATTACACGTGTCTATATTGTGTGTATATGTGTATTACACGTGTCTATATTGTGTGTTTGTGTGTGGTATGTGTCTATATTGTGTGTATATGTGTACGGTATGTGTCTGTATTGTATGCATATGCTTTGGGTAGAAGAGCTGACAATCTATTGTTCCCTGTTATCAGCCAGGGCAGAGCTTCGTGTTCTGCAATGTATGAGTCCAGTAGAACGTTTCTTGCTGATGCGTCCCCCTCCAGCACTGACCCCATATCTCACATTGAATATAATTTACCGTTGCCCATTTGCGGGTCGCTGCGCTCTCTGCTCTGGGGCTCTTAATGAAGCATTTCACGGCGTTCCAGTGTGGCTGTTTACATGTTTGGCTCCAGTTTTCTGGTCCTGACTATGGCTGGACTGGTTCTTATTAGTGGGAAATGCTAACATTGCTACTTTCTCCAGTGTGACCTCAGGCCTCACAGCTGGTCCCAGCTCCAGAATGGTGGCGGGTGCAGGGGGGGCCTCTAATTGAAATCATTAGAAGCGCACACACAGCGCAGCGGACACTTTCTCCTCTCTCCCAGGATTCCTCTTCATTTTCTGGACTGCTGGAATTCTTGGGATGTGCGATCGTCCACATGTGGCGCCAATGCTGCGGTTTTCTGCAGATCCTGCTGGAGAGCAATAGTATGTAAAACAAAAAGAGTATATTCACCGTCCTGGTCTCCTGCTCCCATAGAGGACCTCCTGCCGCTCCTCGTCATCGACTGACGAACATCCACATCAAATCAAAACATCAGCGCGATTTGGTGAGAATTTTCTGGCTGATTTCCTTGTAGATTCACAATCAGATTTTCTATGGAATCAACCGTGGCAAATTTGACCTGTGTGAACTCAGCCTACGGCACTATTACTTAGACACTATATGGCAGAGCTACACAGTGGAGTCCCATTATTCTGAGCAGCAGCTAATATCCACAGTAACCGCCGTGTACAGCACAGACAGCAGCTAAATCCGCCAGGAGTGACTCCAGAAAGTCCTGGTAGGTTGTCGCAGGTATCTGGAGCCATGCTGACTGCAGAGCATCCCACAGCTGCTGGAGTGGGGGGGGGGGAGATCCATAGAGCAAACAAGACCATCCAGGCTGTCCCACAGCTGCTGGAGGGGCATAGGGGGGATCCATAAAGAGAATACTACCATCTAGGGTTCAAGTCTGGCGAACTAGGGGCCAGGGTAGTACTTGGAGGTCTTGGTCATGCTCTTCCAGCCAATGTCGGCAGGGGCAGATTGGCCATAGACCTTACAGTCAAAGCTCCGGGTAGGCAGATGCCCAAGGGGTCACTTGAGCCCTACTCACTGCCGACCAGTGGAAGTTTTTGGGGATGTATTTTGTGCTGCTGGCGGAAGTATTCTGTGATTGACTGTGGTATTTGGCTCTGTTGGGGGGATATAATGTGCCACAATATGGTATTGCTGGCCTTGACTGCTTGTGTTGCCCCAGCCTTCCAACAATTTGGACCTGACTACAAAACGGGGCTACTTTTAGTATTTTTTCCAGGGCCACTTTAAGTTCCCAATCCGCCCCTGAATGTCGGAAATTTCTAGCCATGGGACATGTGTCTTTTCTTACTGGAAGATCCCATATGCTCCAGGGTAGATAATCAGCATCTATGGGTGTACGTGATATGCAAGGATGAATTCAAACCCAAATTTGTTAAGAGTGTGCAGACAGCCTATCACACTCCTTATATACCCACCAAGGGACATGTGTACAGACGGCCTATCACACCTCTTCTATACCCACCGAGGGACATATGTACAGATGGCCTATCACACCTCTTATATACCCACCGAGGGACATATGTACAGATGGCCTATCACACCTTATATACCCACCGAGGGAAATGTGTGCAGACAGCCTATCACACACCTTATATACCCACCGAGGGAAATGTGTGCAGACAGCCTATCACACCTTATATACCCACGGAGGGATATGTGTGCAGACAGCCTATCACACCTTATATACCCACCGAGGGAAATGTGTGCAGACAGCCTATAACACCCCTTATATACCCACGGAGGGATATGTGTGCAGACAGCCTATTACACACCTTATATACCCACCGAGGGATATGTGTGCAGACAGCCTATCACACACCTTATATACCCACCAAGGGATATGTGTACAGCAAGCCTATCACACACCTTATATGCCCACCGAGGGATATGTGTACAGACGGCCTATCACACCTTATATACCCACTGAGGGATATGTGTGCAGACAGCCTATAACACCCCTTATATACCCACCGAGGGATATGTGTGCAGACAGCCTATAACACCCCTTATATACCCATTGAGGGATATGTGTGCAGACAGCCAATCACACCCGAAATATATCCCCACTGAGGGATATGTGTGCAGACAGCCTATCACACACCTTATATACCTACCAAGGAATATGTGAGCAGGCAGCCTATAACACCTCTCATATACTGACCAAGGGATATGTGTGCAGACAGCATATCACACCCCTTATATACCCACTGAGGCATATGTGAGCAGACAGCCTATCACACCCGATATATATACCCACTGAGGGATATGTGTACAGACAGCCTATCCCACACCTTATATACCCACCGAAGGATATGTGTGCAAGCAGCCTATCACACCCGATATATACCCACCTAGGGATATGTAAACAGACAGCCTATCACACTCCTTTTATATATATATATGTGTGCAGACAGCAGGGCCGTCTTTGCTGCAGGGCAAAAGGGGCAGCTGCTCCTGGGGGCCCAAGGGAGCTCCGTTTCCCGATTCACTATGCAGTCTTCTTCAAAACAACTTACAAGCAAGCACGTCGTCGGCGCCGTCACGTGGTTGGTAAAGGGGGTGTGTGGTGAGTGGCGCCAAGGCAGAGCAGCCAGCAGCAGGGACTAAGTCTCCGCCTCTGGAGTTAAAGGAATTGGGTGGTAATTGGAGGTCTTGGTCAAGCTCTTCCAACCAATGTCGGCAGGGGCAGATTGGCCATAGACCTTACAGGGAAAGCTCCGGGTAGGCAGATGCCCAAGGGGCCACTTGAGCCCTACTCACTGCCGACCAGTGGAAGCTTTTGGGGATGTATTTTGTGCTGCTGGCGGCAGTATTTTGTGATGGACTGTGGTATTTTTCTCTGTTGGGGGGATATAATGTGCCACAATATGATATTGCTGGCCTCAACTGCTTGTGTTGGCCCAGCCTTCCAACAATTTGGACCCGACTACAAAATGGGGCTACTTTTAGTAGGAGACATAAGGGGTTGGGTTCTCTCTGTCTGCTGCTGAACTGTGGCCTGGGGCCACCCGGCCACATTTACTAATCTTTGCTCTGGGCAGGGGGGCCCTCATGGTGTGGTGTGGACTGGTCATGTTTACTAAGGAATATAGTTTAACCATTTATGTGCAAAAGAGAAAATAAGAAGTCAGCTCCAATCAGATATCTCTGCACATAGACCAAGAGTGTTGGTCTATGTGCAGATATCTGATTGGAGCTGACTTCTTATTTTCTCTTTTGCACATAAATGGTTAAACTATATCCCTTAGTAAAAATGACCACTGCACACCACACCATGAGGGCCCCCCTGAGCAAAGGGTGACACCAGCCATAGCAACGCCACTGCCTCTATCTGTGAGTCGCTGCAGTGCATGGCAGGCTCACTTTTCTGAAGGAAGTGGAACTGTGAACTGTCTGAACTCTGAACGGCTGTACAGTCAGTAGTGGCATGTGACACATGTGGCAATAATAACGTGTCTGCTGGCCTGCAGCCTGGTAAAGACCTGTGTCATGTCATGTGTGATGTGCATCCCAATTATGCCATACATACGTGTGCCGATACTGGTCCTGTACTCCTGTGAGGCTGCAAGGCAGGGATGTGGTGTGGACCACACCTGAGACTGCATGTGCTTAGGCCTCATGCACACGGCCGTTGTTTGGGTCCGCATTCGAGCCGCCGTTTTGGCGGCACGGATGCAAACCCATTCACTGTGTGCTGTGTGCTGTGGTGGAGGGCGTGATTGCATGCTAGAGTGTGTGAAGGCGGGATCCAGGGGGCCCAAGAAAATTCTTGCCCAGGGTCCAATCAATATTAAAGATGGCCCTGGCAGACAGCCTATCACCCACCCTATATACCCACCGAGGGATATGTGAGCAGACAGCCTATCACACACCTTATATACCCACCGAGGGATATGTGTGCAGACAGCCTATCACACACCTTATATACCCACCGAGGGATATGTGAGCAGACAGCCTATCACTTACCTTATATACCCACCAAGGGATATGTGTGCAGACAGCCTATCACACCACTTATATACCCACCGAGGGATAAGTGTGCGGACAGCCTATCACACATTATACACCCACGAGGGATATGTGTACAGACAGCCTATCACACCTTATATACCCACCGAGGGATATCTGTGCAGACAGCCTATCACACCTTATATACCCACCGAGGGATATGTGAGCAGACAGCCTATCACACCCCTTATATACCCACCAAGGGATATGTGAGCAGACAGCCTATCACACCCCTTATATACCCACCAAGGGATATGTGTGCAGACAGCCTATCACACCCCTTATATACCCACCGAGGGATATGTGTGCAGACAGCCTATCACACCCCTTATATACCCACCGAGGGATATGTGTGCAGACAGCCTATCACACCCCTTATATACCCACCGAGGGATATGTGTGCAGACAGCCTATCACACCCCTTATATACCCACCGAGGGATATGTGTGCAGACAGCCTATCACACCCCTGATATAACCACCGAGGGATATGTGTGCAGACAGCCTATCACACCTTATATACCCACTAAGGGATATGTGTGCAGAAAGCTTATCGCACCCCTTATATACCCACCGAGTGATATGTGTGCAGACAGCCTATCACACCCATTATATACCCACCGAGGGATATGTGTGTAGACAGCCTATCACACATTATATACCCACCGAGGGATATGTGTGCAGACAGCCTATCACACCATATATACCCCATCCTCCTCCTCCTCTTCCATCATATCAACATGCTTATTCATGCATATAATGCCCTCGCATATAATGTTTTACAGGGTCAGCTCACCTGCAGGCCCTCACCTAAAATCTTTTACAGGGTCAGCTCACCTGCAGACACTCGCATATCATTTTTTAGAGGGTAAATTCACCAGTAGGCCCTCACCTACAATCTTTTACAGGCTCACCTCACCTACAGGCCCTCACATATTATGTTTTACAGGATCCGCTCACCTGCAGGTCCTCACATATAATGTTTTACAGTGTCACTGTTATTCCACTTTGTGTACTGTTATTCCACTTTGTGTACTGTTATTCCACTTTGGCATACTGCTCCCCGACAAGCGTCCCCGTAACCATGGGAACGCCCGTGCGTTAGAATATACCATCGGATCTGAGCTTTCACGATCTCAGGGAAAACTCAGATCCGATGGCATTTTCCAACCCACAGGCGTTCCCATGATGACGGAGGCGCTTGTCGGGGAGGAGTATGCGAACAACTGTACAGATAGGAAAAAAATAATACCAAAATTCTAAATAACGAATATATTCACTATATTGCTATGTATTAGTTTTTGAGAATATTGGTCATTTTATTTTCCATATGAAAACATGATTCCCCCCTGCTTAAGTTGCTTGTGGGCCAATGACTTATTGACCCACAAGCAAGAAGCAGGGAGGAATCATATTTAAAAAAAAAAAAAAAAGAATATTCGATTTTGCGAATATATAGAACTAATATTTGAAATATTTGCGAAATCTCGAAGTTATGATATTCGAATATTCGCGCTCAACACTAGTGCAGACTGCCTATCATGCCCGTTATATACCCACCGAGGGATATGTGAGCATACAGCCTATCACAGCCGTTATATACCCACCGAAGCATATTTGAGCAGACAGTTTATTACACACCTAATATATCCACCGAGGGATATGCATGCAGACTGCCTATCGCACACGTTATATATCCCCCAAGGGATATGTTTGCAGACAGCTTATCACACACCTTATATACCCACTGAGGTTTATGTGTGCAGACAGACTTTCACTTACCTTATATAAGTAACATATGTGAGCAGGCAGCCTATAACACCTCTTATCACACACCTTATATACCTACCGAGGGATATGTGTGCAGACAGCCTTTCACCCACCTTATATACTCACCGAAGGATATGTGAGCAGACAGCCTATCACACCCAATATATACCCACCGAGCGATGTTTACAGACAGCCTATCACAAACCTTATATACCTGCGAGGGGTATGTGTGCAGTCAGCCTATCACCCACCCTATGTACCCACCGAGGGTTATGTGAGCAGACAGCCTATCACACCCCTTATATTCCCACTGAGGGATATGTGTACAGACAGCCTATCACTCACCTTATATACCCACTGAGCAATATGTGAGGAGACAGACAATCACACCTTACATACCCACTGAGAGATATGTGTACAGACAGCCTATCACACCTTACATACCTGCGAGGGGTATGTGTGCAGTCAGCCTATCACCCACCCAATGTACCCACCGAGGGTTATGTGTGCAGACAGCCTAAAACACACCTTATATACCCACCGAGGGATATGTGTGCAGACAGCCTATCACACACCTTATATACTCACCGAGGGATATGTGTGCAGACAGCCTATCACACCTTATATACCCACCGAGGGATATGTGTGCAGACAGCCTATCACACACCTTATATACTCACCGAGGGATATGTTTGCTGACAGCCTATCACCTACCTCATATACCCACAAAGGATATGTGTGCATTAAGCCTATCATACACCCTATATACCAACCGAAGGATATGTGAGCAGACAGTCTATAACACCTATTATATACCCACCGAGGGATATGTGTACAGACAGCCTAAAATACACCTTATATACCCACCAAGGGATATGTGTACAGACAGCCTATCACACCTGATATACCCACCAAGAGATTTGTGTGCAGACAGCCTATCACCCACCTTATATACCCACTGAGCAATATGGGAGCAGTCAGCCTATCACCCACCTTATATACCCACAAAGGATATGTGTGCATTCAGCCTATCATACACCCTATATACCCACCAAAGAATATGTGAGCAGACAGCCTATCACACCCCATATATACCCACCGAGGGATATGTGTGCAGACAGCCCGTCGCACCCCTTATATACCCACCGAGGGATATGTGTGCAGACAGCCTATCACACACCTTATATACCCACCAAGAGATTTGTGTGCAGACAGCCTATCACACCCCTTATATACCCACTAAGTAATATGTGAGCAGACAGCCTATCACACCTTATATACCCACCAAGAGATTTGTGTGCAGACAGCCTATCACACACCTTATATACCCACTAAGTAATATGTGAGCAGGCAGCCTATCACACCTTATATACCCACTAAGTAATATGTGAGCAGACAGCCTATCACACCTTATATACCCACTAAGTAATATGTGAGCAGGCAGCCTATAACACAACTTATATACCCACTGAGGGATATGCGCACAGACAGCCTATCACACACCCAGTGGCATACTTCCAACAGAGGTAGACCATATAGCTGCTATGGTGTTTTGGGGGGAAGGGGCCTGACCATGGACAAAAGGCCCATAGTTCTGTCCTCATACCCCTATCCCTATAATGTCTACTGAGACACGTAATAACAGTCTGGTAATGCTGGGAGTTATAGCTCTTTCCTATTATATTCCTCTCTCTTTAATATCCAATCGTGTCCAATAATAACAGTCTGGACATGATGAGACTTGTAGTTCTTTTGTCACTGGTATGATATTGTGCAGTATCTGAGGTGTGTATTAGGATCTGTCATAGGAGCACAGCAATGAATATCCCAGTAGTGCTGGATCCGGCACATCATGGAGAAGAACACCTGACGGTTCCCGCTGACCACGAAGAGATCGAAATCTAATGGTCTCCATCATGGAGCCTGGCGGGCTGCAAAACTGTGTCCAGCATTTCTAACCTGGTCTGCGACTGAGGCCCCAAGACAGGTGTGATCAAAGCCTTATTTTTTTTGTACTATCAGATTATCATGTTCTGCAGCAGCCAAGGTGTGTAATATGATGTTCTGCAGCAGCTGAGGTGTGTAATATGGTGTTCTGCAGCAGCCAAGGTGTGTAATATGATGTTCTGCAGCAGCCGAGGTGTGTAATATGGTGTTCTGCAGCAGCCAAGGTGTGTAATATGATGTTCTGCAGCAGCCGAGGTGTGTAATATGGTGTTCTGCAGCAGCCAAGGTGTGTAATATGATGTTCTGCAGCAGCTGAGGTGTGTATTATGATGTTCTGCAGCCGCCGAGGTGTGTATTATGATGTTCTGCAGCAGCTGAGGTGTGTATTATGATGTTCTGCAGCAGCCAAGGTGTGTAATATGATGTTCTGCAGCAGCTGAGGTGTGTATTATGATGTTCTGCAGCAGCTGAGATGTGTAATATGATGTTCTGCAGCCGCCGAGGTGTGTATTATGATGTTCTGCAGCAGCTGAGATGTGTAATATGATGTTCTGCAGCAGCCAAGGTGTGTATTATGATGTTCTGCAGCAGCCGAGGTGTGTATTATGATGTTCTGCAGCAGCTGAGGTGTGTATTATGATGTTCTGCAGCAGCTGAGGTGTGTATTATGATGTTCTGCAGCAGCTGACGTGTGTATTATGATGTTCTGCAGCAGCTGAGGTGTGTATTATGATGTTCTGCAGCAGCCGAGGTGTGTATTATGATGTTCTGCAGCAGCCGAGGTGTGTATTATGATGTTCTGCAGCAGCCGAGGTGTGTATTATGATGTTCTGCAGCAGCTGAGGTGTGTATTATGATGTTCTGCAGCAGCTGAGGTGTGTATTATGATGTTCTGCAGCAGCTGAGGTGTGTATTATGATGTTCTGCGGCAGCTGAGGTGTGTATTATGAGGTTCTGCAGCAGCCGAGGTGTATTATGATGTTCTGCAGCAGCTGAGGTGTGTATTATGATGTTCTGCAGCAGCTGAGGTGTGTATTATGATGTTCTGCAGTATTATATGTCATTATTATTTGAGCACTATATGGTTATATTATTTGGGTACTGTGTGGCAGTATTATTTGCATACATTATGGCATGCTTTTTTGGGTTCCATGTGGCAGTCCTAAATGAATACTTTGCGGCACTGTTATTTCTGTACTATAGGGCAGTATTATTTGTGCATTTTTTTGGCATTGTTATTTGAATACTTCCTGGTATTAAAATGTAGTTGTTTTGTAGGTTCGGGTCCTGTAAGCAGTGTATGGCAGTATTATTTAGGCACTGTATAGGTGTATTAATTTACTATGTGCAAATATCATTGATGCACTGTGTAAGTGTATTCATTGAGTAGTGTGTGAGAACTATGTGGCGGTATTATTTTAGCACTGTAAATGTGTAATATATGGGTAAGTTGTGACATTGTTGTATGAGAACGGTGTGGCAGTATTATCTGCATACATTTTGGCATGCTTCTTGGGGCTCTATATAGCGGTATTAATAAGCGCTGTTATTTCGACCCTGTAAACCTTCATCATGGAGACGCAGTATTCCATTGTCTGTAGTGTGGTTTTTCTGAACTTTTTCCTGTTTCTCTCATTCTAATATACAAATCCTCTTGTGACAACTCGTTAGAAATGACCAAAATGAAACAATTCTCTCACTGTGTTTTCTTGTCTCTGTGTCAGTCTTTACTGTAGCTCTTGCATTCTGTTCATGAACCAAGTAGTTAAGGAGGAACAAAGCGGACCCGGTGTGCATCTTAGGCCTCATGCACGCGGCCGTTCTGGTCCGCATCCGAGCTGCAGTTTTTGCGGCTCTGGTGTGGGCCCATTCACTTCAAAGGGGCCTCAAAACATGCGGACAGAACTCCGTGTGCTGTCCGCATCCGTTGCTCCGTTCCGTAGCCCCGCAAAAAAGTATAACATGTCTAATTCTTGTCCTTTTATAGGCATTTCTACAATGGGCTGCCTGTTCCATTCCGCAAATTGCGGAAGGCACATGGGCGGCTTCCGTTTTTTGCATATCCGCAATTTGCGGACTGCCAAAAAATGGAATGGTCGTGTGCATGAGGCCTTACTGTGAAAGAGGAGCAGTAACCCCCACCTCTGAAGACGCCTGCCTCGCAATATACGGTAAACAGGCAAACAATCCTCCATGTATTCGGAAAGACAGTTTTTTTGGCAAATCCACAGTAAACATTTAGCTGCCCATGTGTCAAAACACTTGAATCTGTTCCATAGAAATATCCCAGAGCCATGCAGATGAAAGCACTTATCCGAGCGGCCGACCGCGAGCCTCGCCGTCCAGACGATGTCCCCAAATACAGAGACCGTAATGGATCCCCGGGGGACGGGAAGTTGGGGACATAACAATGAGCCATTGTCCCACCTGATTAGACACATTCGTGCGCATTCATTCAAAGTGACTCAACACGAGAAATATGTTTTACGACAATTGGCGTCATTTACAGTCTGATTACAGCTTGGATTAAACATGGGTTTCTTCTGTCGCTGTCGAAAATCAGAAGCAAATTTACCGCCACTGGGAAGAAGGATCGGAAAAATAAAAGGGGCATGAGTCTAAACATGACGGCGGTCCGTCACCGAAAATAGTCACTGGACCCCAGACGAGCGGGAACAGCAAAGATTCTGTAGAGAGACCATAGTACTCCAAGAAAAACCTACATTATATTATATACAGGAGATACCCAGGTTATACCGGCTGTACATATATAATTATATACAGGAGATGCCCAGGTTATACCAGCATGGTCCATAACACTGTATACAAAAAGATGTATAACTTATACCAGCTGTACATATATAATTATATACAGGAGATGCCCAGGTTATACCAGCATGCTTCATATCACTATATACAAGAAGATGTATAACTTATACCAGCTGTACATATATAATTATATACAGGAGATGCCCAGGTTATACCAGCTGTACATATATAATTATATACAGGAGATGCCCAGGTTATACCAGCATGCTCCATATCACTATATACAAGAAGATGTATAACTTATACCAGCTGTACATATATAATTATATACAGGAGATACCCAGGTTATACCAGCATGCTCCATATCACTATATACAAAAAGAGGTATAACTTATACCAGCTGTACATATATAATTATATACAGGAGATGCCCAGGTTATACCAGCTGTACATATATAATTATATACAGGAGATGCCCAGGTTATACCAGCATGCTCCATATCACTATATAGAAGAAGATGTATAACTTATACCAGCTGTACATACATAATTATATACAGGAGATACCCAGGTTATACCAGCATGCTCCATATCACTATATACAGAAGATGTATAACTTATACCAGCTGTACATATATAATTATATACAGGAGATGCCCAGGTTATACCAGCTGTACACATATAATATATACAGGAGATACCCAGTTATACCAGCATGCTCCATATCACTATATACAAGAAGATGTATAACTTATACCAGCTGTACATATATAATTACATACAGGAGATGCCCAGGTTATACCAGCATGCTCCATATCACTATATACAGAAGATGTATAACTTATACCAGCTGTACATAATATAATTATTACAGGAGATGCCCAGGTTATACCAGCATGCTCCATATCACTATATACAAGAAGATGTATAACTTATACCAGCTGTACATTATAATTATATAAGGAGATGCCCAGGTTATACCAGCATGCTCCATATCACTATATACAGAAGATGTATAACTTATACCAGCTGTACATATATAATTATATACAGGAGATGCCCAGGTTATACCAGCTGTACATATATAATTATATACATGAGATACCCAGGTTATACCAGCTGTACATATATAATTATATACAGGAGATGCCCAGGTTATACCAGCATGGTCCATATCACTATATACAAGAAGATGTATAACTTATACCAGCTGTACATATATAATTATATACAGGAGATACCCAGGTTATACCAGCATGGTCCATATCACTATATACAAGAAGATGTATAACTTATACCAGCTGTACATATATAATTACATACAGGAGATGCCCAGGTTATACCAGCTGTACATATATAATTATATACAGGAGATGCCCAGGTTATACCAGCTGTACATATATAATTATATACAGGAGATGCCCAGGTTATACCAGCATGGTCCATATCACTATATACAAGAAGATGTATAACTTATACCAGCTGTACATATATAATTATATACAGGAGATGCCCAGGTTATACCAGCTGTACATATATAATTATATACAGGAGATACCCAGGTTATACCAGCTGTACATATATAATTATATACAGGAGATACCCAGGTTATACCAGCATGGTCCATACAGTGCAGTTTCTAGGTAAAATTTCTCTCAGGGCGAGTGTCAAAAAAACTCCCCCCCCCCCCCCAGTACGTCACGCAGTGCGTGAGGTACAGTGAGTGAGCGCCGCCGCCCGCACTGCCTGCCTGTGGGGGGACATTATTTTTAATAAGGATCACTATGGACATTATTTAGAATGGAGGCTGCTGTGGATGTCATTATAACTGTATAATGTCTGATAGGCCTAGACTAGTCCTGAGTTATATTACCCTACCCTGTCTAATAATGTACCCTGATACCCCTTAGTTATATTACTCCAGCGGGGTAATATAACTAGGGGTATCAGGGATGGGTACATTATTATACAGGGCATGGGCAGGGTAATATAACTCAGCTCAGGACTAGGCCTATCAGACATTATACAGTTATAATGAGTAATGACACCAACAGCAGCCTCCATTCTAAATAATGTCCATAGTGATCCTTATTAAACTTAATGTCCCCCACAGTGACAGTGGCCCCCATTTTCATGTCTCCCACAGTGGCCCCCCCCCCCATTGTAATTAATTCCCCCCATTGTAATTAATGCCCCCCCATTGTAATAACCCCCATCCCCCCATTGTAATTAATGCCCCCCCAGACCATCACTCGCCTCACAGCAGGCATCAGCACTGCTCAGGGGCTCAGGGCGGGCGGTAACAGGCAGGCAGTGCGGCGCTCACTCAGTCACTGTATGTCACGCGCCTGCGCCGCCTAGTGGGAGGAGCAGGCGCGTGACGTCAGTAAGTCTGACCAGGGCCGGTGCAAGGATTTTTGCCGCCCTAGGCAAGATAAAAATTGGCACCCCCGCCCCCCCCTTATCAGATCCGGAATTGCGGACCCGGATCCGCAATTCCGAACCTGAAAAAAAATAGTACATGTCCTATTCTTGTCCCCAATAACGGACAAGAATAGGCATATTCTCTTAGTGCCGGCAATGTGCGGTCCGCAAAATGTAGTATTAATAACTAAACAATTAAATAATACACATATTGCATTGTCTACTTACCACCAGGACAATTAGATGATCTGGTCTCTGGCTGCAGTCTGGCTCTGCGGACTCCCTTGTCACTCTCTTCTCCCCCCCCTCCCTTGTCACTCTCTTCCCCCCCCTCCCTCCCTTGTCACTCTCTTCTCCCCCCCCCTCCCTTGTCACTCTCTTCTCCCCCCCCTCCCTTGTCACTCTCTTCTCCCCCCCCTCCCTTGTCACTCTCTTCTCCCCCCCTCCCTTGTCACTCTCTTCTCCCCCCCTCCCTTGTCACTCTCTTCTCCCCCCCCCTCCCTTGTCACTCTCTCTCCCCCCCCCTCCCTTGTCACTCTCTCTCCCCCCCCCTCCCTTGTCACTCTCTTCTTCCCCCCCTCCCTTGTCACTCTCTTCTTCCCCCCTCCCTTGTCACTCTCTTCTCCCCCCCCTCCCTTGTCACTCTCTTCTCCCCCCCTCCCTTGTCACTCTCTTCTCCCCCCCTCCCTTGTCACTCTCTTCTCCCCCCCTCCCTTGTCACTCTCTTCCCCCACCCCATCCCTTGTCCACTCCTTCTTCCCCCTCCCTTTCACTCCTTCTCCCCCCCCCTCCCTTGTCACGCTCTGCTCCCCCCTCCCTGTCCTCTCTTCTCCCCCCCCTCCCTTGTCACGCTCTTCTCCTCCCCCTCCCGTGTCCTCTCCTCCCCCCCCTCGCCGTTGGCCCTCTCTTCTCCCCCCCTCCCTTGTCAACTCTCTTCTCCCCCCCTTGTGTCACTCTCTCCCCCCCCCTCCCTTGTCACTCTCTCCTCCCTCCCCCCCCCCTCCCATTGTCACTCTCTTCGCCACCACCTACCTTTCACTCGCTCTCCCCCCCCTCCCTTGTCACTCTCTTTCTCCCCCCCCCTCCCTTGTCACTCTCTTCTCCCCCCCCTCCCTTGTCACTCTCTCTTTCTCCCACCCCCCTCCCCTTGTCCTCGCTTCTACCCCCCCCCTCCCCCTTTCACTCTCTCTCCCCCCCTCGCCTTGCACTCTCTTCTCCCCCCCCCCTCCCTTATCACTCTCTTTCTCCCCCCCCCCCTTGTCATCTCTTCTCCCCCCCCCTCCCTTGTCACGCGCTTCTCCCCCCCCTCCCTTGTCACTCTCTTCTCCCCCCCCCTCCCTTGTCACTCTCTTCTCCCCCCCCCTCCCTTGTCACTCTCTTCTCCCCCCCCCCTCCCTTGTCACTCTCTTCTCCCCCCCCCCTTGTCACTCTCTTTCTACTACTCCCCCCCCCTCCCTTGTCACTCTCATTCTACTACTCCCCCCCCCCTCCCTTGTCACTCTCATTCTACTACTCCCCCCCCCTCACTCTCATTCTACTACTCCCCCCCCTCTTGTCACTCTCATTCTACTACTCCCCCCCCCCTCTTGTCACTCTCATTCTACTACTCCCCCCCCCCCTCTTGTCACTCTCATTCTATTACTCCCCCCCCCTCTTGTCACTCTCATTCTACTACTCCCCCCCCCCTCTTGTCACTCTGTCTCATTCTACTCCCCCCCCCCCTCACTCTCATTTCCTCCCCCTTGTCAATGTCACCTCTAATGTAGCGTGGCCGAGCTCTGTTCGCTCCGCGGTACAGGAGCTTTTGTTTCGTGTACCCGGCTGACAGGAAGTGCTCACTTAGTGTGCACTTCCTTTCAGTCCGGCCGGGTACAAGAAACAAATGCTCCTGTACCCCTGGCCGGACCGAACAGAGCTCGGCCACGCTACACTAATAACTCAGCAGTCTGCAGCGCAGGCAGGCTGCGCAGCACTGAGCCGGCCGCTCAGGAGGCTCAGCATGAGGGGCGCCGCCGGCCGGCCGCCCGATCATTTACCTTCATAACGATTTTTTATTTTTATTTTTTTTATTTTTACTTCAACGGGCGCCCCCTGCTGCTGACAGCGCCCCGGGCGGCCGCCCGTCCCGCCCGCCCCTAGAAACGGCCCTGGGTCCATATCACTATATGCAAGAAGATGTATAACTTATACCAGCTGTACATATATAATTATATACAGGAGATGCCCAGGTTATACCAGCATGGTCCATATCACTATATACAAGAAGATGTATAACTTATACCAGCTGTACGTATATAATTATATACAGGAGATGCCCAGGTTATACCAGCTGTTCATATATAATTATATACAGGAGATGCCCGGGTTATACCAGCATGCTCCATATCACTATATACAAGAAGATGTATAACTTATACCAGCTGTACATATATAATTATATACAGGAGATGCCCAGGTTATACCAGCTGTACATATATAATTATATACAGGAGATGCCCAGGTTATACCAGCATGGTTCATATCACTATATACAAGAAGATGTATAACTTATACCAGCTGTACATATATAATTATATACAGTTGATACCCAGGTTATACCAGCATGGTCCATATCACTATATACAAGAAGATGTATAACTTATACCAGCTGTACATATATATATAATTATATACAGGAGATACCCAGGTTATACCAGCTGTACATATATAATTATATACAGGAGATACCCAGGTTATACCGGCTGTACATATATAATTATATACAGGAGATACCCAGGTTATACCAGCATGCTCCATATCACTGTATACAAGAAGATGTATAACTTATACCAGCTGTACATATATAATTATATACAGGAGATGCCCAGGTTATACCAGCATGCTCCATATCACTATATACAAGAAGATGTATAACTTATACCAGCTGTACATATATAATTATATACAGGAGATGCCCAGGTTATACCAGCATGCTCCATATCACTATATACAAGAAGATGTATAACTTATACCAGCTGTACATATATAATTATATACAGGAGATGCCCAGGTTATACCAGCATGGTCTATATCACTATATACAAGAAGATGTATAACTAAATGATTTTCCTATTTCATGACGTAAAGTCATAGTTTTATTAAAGACACGGAGGCGAGTATTGCTTTCTCCTTCTTTACTTTCCACCAATAGCAGCAAAGAAGAAATTTACATAATCATAACAATAAAGGACCCTCCCCTCTCAGATCCTATAATAAGCAGTGTCCTCTTCAGTAACTTCCTCTTTCTTTGTATCCGTGACACCAACCGCATAACCGTAACTGGAACTGGAAACTGGAACTGGACCCGAGAACGAACCATTCTGGTCCATCACACTGTAGAATTCAAGCCAACATGGCCAACACCTCAGGAAACCTGGGACAACGGAGAAGTCCATACGCCGAGGAAACTTCAACCTGAAACAGAGCAAATAATATAGCCAGTTTAAGAATCAGGCAGAAACTGAGCAAGATCGACCCTGGAAACGGTCGTACATTATAAGGTCGCTGAAAACAGAACCATAAACAGTCATTAATACAATTATACGTAATAAATAACCATAAAAGACAATGTAAACAGTCCAATAATAATCACACCACAAAAGGGCGGGCAGGAGAAATATCCAGGGCGGGCAATACTCGCCTCCGTGTCTTTAATAAAACTATGACTTTACGTCATGAAATAGGAAAATCATTTAGTTTTACATCAAGACACGGAGGCTCATATTGCAAGTTCAAAGCTGATCAATAATAGAAGAAAACACATGAGGTGGCAGACGAAAATAAAATTCCCTAAACGTCGTGGCCCTGGACCAGTCAGCCAAGCGCAAAATGTCCTCCAAACGAGCCCCCGAAAACAGCCAGGGCAGAGGCAGCCGCGCCCCTGGCCGAATGAGCGGTAAAGACCGCCGTATCAAACCCCGAAAGGGACATGACCCACTTCATCCAACGCGCCAAAGTGGGACTAGTCACCGGGCCAAAAGGATGGCGAATAGAGAGGAACAACTGTGGAACGTCCACAGAGCGGTGAGCCTGAGTGCGCAACTCATATTCCCGCAAGCAGGCAACAGGACAAAGCGCCGGGGAAGACGGGAAACAGGGATAAGACACAGACCGAATATTGGTCTTGGTGCGCCCCGTAACGTGAAATGTGACGCCCTCGGGAGTAAGGATCTCGCATCATGATCCAGAGCCCTGACATCGGAAACCCTCTTACAGGAAATGAGGCAAAAGAGGGTCAGCAACTTGGCCGACAGCTGACGGAGGGAAAGAGACGCGTTTTCAGGCCACGCAGAGAAGAAAGAAAGGACCAGGGAAATGTCCCACGTAATGGAGAAGCGTGGCCGAGGAGGCCGAGCCAAGCGTGAGCCACGCAGAAGGCGTGACACCGAAGGGTGTTGACCCGCCGGAACACCATCAAAACCCTGATGAGTAGAACAGATCGCTGAACGGAACAAATTAATGGTCCAATAAGCTCTTCCTGCCTCAAAAGAGACGTAAGGAATTGTACTAAATGGGTCACAGGCGCCGAAATGGGATCCAGGTCCCGTCCCAGGCACCAGCTAACCCAAGATCCCTAAGCTGCCCGGTAAGACTTTCTGGTGCCGGGAGCCCAAGCGTTGTCCAGGAGGCGTCTAGTTAGCTCCGAAATTCCCTTGACCTCTCCGGGAGTCCTGAGAGTCGGCACGCCAGAAGTTGAAGGGATCCGTCGCCCAGCAGGGGGTGTGGAGCACCCAGAGGGTCCTGGAGGAGATCCATCCGATCCGTAAGGAGGAGAGGTGCATCCACTAGGAGTTCCAGGAGGATCGGGTACCAGGCTTGAGACCCCCAGAAGGGGATCACCACCACCAACACCGCATGCTGACGACGAGTCTGTAGCAACATCCTCGGGATCATGGCAAAAGGTGGAAACGCGTAATGTAGAGCTGATGACCAGTCCTGGAGAAACGCATCCACCGCCTCCGCCTCCGGATCCGGGCGCCAGCTGAAGAACCTGGGCAGGTGAGTATTGAGCCAGGACGCAAAGAGGTCTATGGCACAAGGACCCCAGGCTTCCGAGACCACGGAGAACATCTCCGGTGCGAGCCTCCAATCGCTGCCGTCCGTGAAGCATCTAGAACTCCGATCCGCTCGGTAGTTGTGTAGACCCGGAAGGTACTCCGCCTGTACCATGATGTCCCTGGAAAGACAGTAGGACCAGAACTCTTTCGCCAGTCGGGCCAAGGTAGCCGATTGGGTGCCGCCCAGGTGATTGACAGAGCGGACCGCCGACACATTGTCCATGCGTAGACGGATGCACGCATGTGCGATGTCCTTGGTAAAACTCCGGATGGCAAGGAGCCCGCCAGAAGTTAACAGAGTTCCTCCCGAGCCTCTTGATCCAGAACCACCGCGTCCGCGAACGAGGCCCCCGCACGAAGGAGGGCGATCTTCAGGCGTTGTAGAGCCCGATAATGGAGAGGAGCGGGGAACACCGCCTGGATAGAGGAGGCCAACAGGCCAATGATGCGAGCCAGGTGGCGTAAGGATAGGGAGGTAGCTGAGAGAACATGTCTCAACTCCTTGCGTATCGTCCGCAATTTCTCTGACGGAAGACTGAGAGATTCCGCGACAGAGTCCACCGCGAAGCCTAGGAACTCCATCCGTCGAGACGGCGTGAGGCAGGACATCTCGGGGTCCAGCAGAAAGCCAAGAGCCGTAAGGAGGTTAGAGGTCCACTGAAGGTGGTGAAGCAGCGTCGACTGACATTGATGCATAATGAGGATCCCGTCTAGATAGATGACTAGACGCACACCCCCCGACTCCGTAGCCAGGCCCTGACCGGGCGCAGAAGTTTGGTAAAGCACCAAGGCGCTGAAGAAAGGCCGAATGGAAGGCAAGTGAAGCGCCACACTTCGCCCCTCCACAGGAAGCGCAGGAGATCCCTGGACGTGGAGGCAATTGGGACCGTCAGATATGCATCTTTGAGGTCCAGCTCCACCATCCAGTCCCCCGGAACCAGCAAGTCCCGAAGGAGGTGAATTTCCTCCATCTTGAAGTGGCGATAGCGCACCACTGCGTTAAGGGCACGGAGATCTATCACCGGACGCATTTGTCCGCCCTTTTTCTGTACCAGAAAAATGTTGCTGAGTACACCCTCCGGAGTAGGAGGGGCCCTTCCTATGGCCCTTTTTTGAAAAAGGGAATACAGTTCTGAGTCCACGAGTTCCCTGTCTGGTCGCGCCAGAGGAAGTGGAGGGGGTGAAGGGATAAGATTTGGCGAATCCGTGAGTTCTATGTGGAACCCCTGCACAGTGGTCAGCACCCATGGGTCTGATGTAATTCCGGACCAAACGTGGGAACAAAGACGGAGTCTGCCCCCGACACAAAGATCCAAAGAAGTCCCCACAGGGGAAAGACGTACCGTAGGACTTTCAGAAAGACGGATTCCCTCGAACGGACCTCGATCGCCATTGGCCGCCTCTGGCCGGGAAGAATGGAGGAGGGTTCCTCTGTTCATGAAAGGGTCGACTTTGCGAAAAGGAGCCTCTGCCCCAGCTACGGGCCTGAAACGTGGAACGGCCGGACAGACGGCCCCTACTACCGCCGGCCCTGGTGGAGACCCGTCCCTGGAACACCCTACGCATGGAGGACCAGGCCTTGTCTAGTGCCGTAAATGCCCCCACATATCTGCCGAGGTCCTTGACAAGGGAGTCCCCAAACAGTAGGCCATTAGCGTCCTTTCCTGCCTCGGTAAGTGCCAGGTTAACCAGTTTCGGGTCAATTTTGAACAGAATGGCTTTACGCCGTTCAATGGCCAGGGACGAGTTGGAGCTGCCCGCGATACAGATGGCTCTCTGTATCCATCCAGCAAGCTCCTCCGGGTTTATTGGAGGGCCGTCAACTCTGGCCGATTCGGCCATCCCAAAAATTTTGGCCTGGGGACCAAATATGTCTAGGAGCTTGTCCTGGCAACTCCTTAGTGCCGAACCCAACCCCTTACGGGGGTTCCAGCCGGCCTTAGACAGGAACTGGGCCATTTTTGGGCCGACTGAAGGTGTCTCACAGACCCTGTAGGGAACTAGTGGTCTGGGACATTCGGATCTGAGTTTGCTGCGCGCCTCTACTGAGAGGACGGCGCACCCAGTGCTCCAGATACGTGCCCACATGAGCCGTCGGCAGCCACTCCGCCGATCTAGGGTGGTGGAGGGCATCAGGGTCGAATAAAGGGTCGCCAGAGGGGTCCACCAGGGCTGGTGCCGCATTGGGAGTGGTGATGGCAGGACCCATAGACCCAGAGGTGGAAGGCACGGGGTCAGTAGTGCCCGGAATGTCATATTCCAATTCCACTTCCAAATTGCCGCTCGCCTCCGCAAAAGCCTCCGCATCAGAATCCAACTCTGATTCCACATCACTGTTTTGTGCTCTAGCACATTTCCACGCGCGCGCCCTTTCTGCCTGGCGCGGTAAGGCTCTATTGCGCGATCTATGCGCGCTATCAATGGTGGCTGAGATCACACCAGTCAGGTTCTCCTGTATATTAGGAGTATCACAAGCGGCAGGCTGCGGATGAGGTATAGCAGGCGTTTGATTAAAGGGGCCAGGAGCATGGGCAGATAATGAGCCTGGGATATGGTTTGGGATACCATGGAGACATGGATCCCATGGCTTCTATTATTGCGCTTGACACAGAGCGCTGCAATTCCAGGGCCTGCACCTTCATCTCAGACCTTCCGGGGTCCCCAGATGTAGGGGGGGTAGGCCCGGATGGGGATCGGTCGGATGACATGTTTAATTCTATAAGATAATAATAATGGCAACACAGAACCTAAGGGGAGACTAACAAGGGTAGAGGTAGGCCTAACAGAACCCAAGAACTAACCAAGAGAGGGGTTAATCACCCCAGTAGCCGCAGAGAGTAGCCGATACCGTCCGGTGCACAAGCAGAGCCGAAATCCCGCGATAACACGGGCGGGAGCTCCCAAAATGGCCGCCGAGATCTCGCGAGGAAAACCAAGCCGGGCCTGCGCCGGAGCGAAACTAACAGCGTAGCGCTGAGGAAAAATGTAAGAGGGGAGAAAACCCTCCGGCCGCAGGACAGGCCGCAGGACAGGCCGCAGGCCAGGAGGAATATATAAATGGTGAGAATCGCCAATAGCAAAGCGCAGCCGGAAGAAAAACCGGCACTAAAACAATAGGGTAACGCTAAATAGGGGGAGAAACCCCCCCAAGAAGGTAAAGAGGGCCCAGAAATCAACAAGATATAAAGGCCCAAGTAAAATAACATAAATATAAGGGGATAAAACCCTATAAAGCAAAACAGCATAAAATATGGCACCCTGAGCAACCTAAAGCTCAGAGATTAACCCTTAAATCGCAGTAAAAGCAATAACCATATAGTGAATAGATGTTACTTAGCTTTGGTGGAGCAGCAAAGAAAGAGGAAGTTACTGAAGAGGACACTGCTTATTATAGGATCTGAGAGGGGAGGGTCCTTTATTGTTATGATTATGTAAATTTCTTCTTTGCTGCTATTGGTGGAAAGTAAAGAAGGAGAAAGCAATATGAGCCTCCGTGTCTTGATGTAAAACTTATACCAGCTGTACATATATAATTCTATACAGGAGATACCCAGGTTATACCAGCATGCTCCATATCACTATATACAAGAAGATGTATAACTTATACCAGCTGTACACATATAATTATATACAGGAGATACCCAGGTTATACCAGCATGGTCCATATCACTATATACAAGAAGATGTATAACTTATACCAGCTGTACATATATAATTATATACAGGAGATGCCCAGGTTATACCAGCATGGTCTATATCACTATATACAAGAAGATGTATAACTTATACCAGCTGTACATATATAATTATATACAGGAGATACCCAGGTTATACCAGCATGCTCCATATCACTATATACAGGAAGATGTATAACTTATACCAGCTGTACATATATAATTATATACAGGAGATGCCCAGGTTATACCAGCTGTACATATATAATTATATACAGGAGATACCCAGGTTATACCAGCATGCTCCATATCACTATATACAAGAAGATGTATAACTTATACCAGCTGTACATATATAATTATATACAGGAGATACCCAGGTTATACCAGCATGGTCTATATCACTATATACAAGAAGATGTATAACTTATACCAGCTGTACATATATAATTATATACAGGAGATGCCCAGGTTATACCAGCATGGTCCATATCACTATATACAAGAAGATATATAACTTATACCAGCTGTACATATATAATTCTATACAGGAGATACCCAGGTTATACCAGCTGTACATATATAATTATATACAGGAGATGCCCAGGTTATACCAGCATGGTCTATATCACTATATACAAGAAGATGTATAACTTATACCAGCTGTACATATATAATTATATACAGGAGATACCCAGGTTATACCAGCATGCTCCATATCACTATATACAGGAAGATGTATAACTTATACCAGCTGTACATATATAATTATATACAGGAGATGCCCAGGTTATACCAGCTGTACATATATAATTATATACAGGAGATACCCAGGTTATACCAGCATGCTCCATATCACTATATACAAGAAGATGTATAACTTATACCAGCTGTACATATATAATTATATACAGGAGATACCCAGGTTATACCAGCATGGTCTATATCACTATATACAAGAAGATGTATAACTTATACCAGCTGTACATATATAATTATATACAGGAGATGCCCAGGTTATACCAGCATGGTCCATATCACTATATACAAGAAGATGTATAACTTATACCAGCTGTACATATATAATTATATACAGGAGATACCCAGGTTATACCGGCTGTACATATATAATTATATACAGGAGATACCCAGGTTATACCAGCATGCTCCATATCACTGTATACAAGAAGATGTATAACTTATACCAGCTGTACATATATAATTATATACAGGAGATGCCCAGGTTATACCAGCATGCTCCATATCACTATATACAGGAAGATGTATAACTTATACCAGCTGTACATATATAATTATATACAGGAGATGCCCGGGTTATACCAGCTGTACATATATAATTATATACAGGAGATGCCCAGGTTATACCAGCATGGTCTATATCACTATATACAAGAAGATGTATAACTTATACCAGCTGTACATATATAATTATATACAGGAGATACCCAGGTTATACCAGCATGCTCCATATCACTATATACAGGAAGATGTATAACTTATACCAGCTGTACATATATAATTATATACAGGAGATGCCCAGGTTATACCAGCTGTACATATATAATTATATACAGGAGATACCCAGGTTATACCAGCATGCTCCATATCACTATATACAAGAAGATGTATAACTTATACCAGCTGTACATATATAATTATATACAGGAGATACCCAGGTTATACCAGCATGGTCTGTATCACTATATACAAGAAGATGTATAACTTATACCAGCTGTACATATATAATTATATACAGGAGATGCCCAGGTTATACCAGCATGGTCCATATCACTATATACAAGAAGATGTATAACTTATACCAGCTGTACATATATAATTATATACAGGAGATACCCAGGTTATACCGGCTGTACATATATAATTATATACAGGAGATACCCAGGTTATACCAGCATGCTCCATATCACTGTATACAAGAAGATGTATAACTTATACCAGCTGTACATATATAATTATATACAGGAGATGCCCAGGTTATACCAGCATGCTCCATATCACTATATACAGGAAGATGTATAACTTATACCAGCTGTACATATATAATTATATACAGGAGATGCCCGGGTTATACCAGCATGCTCCATATCACTGTATACAAGAAGATGTATAACTTATACCAGCTGTACATATATAATTATATACAGGAGATGCCCAGGTTATACCAGCTGTACATATATAATTATATACAGGAGATACCCAGGTTATACCAGCATGGTCCATATCACTGTATACAAGAAGATGTATAACTTATACCAGCTGTACGTATATAATTATATACAGGAGATGCCCAGGTTATACCAGCTGTACATATATAATTATATACAGGAGATGCCCGGGTTATACCAGCATGCTCCATATCACTATATACAAGAAGATGTATAACTTATACCAGCTGTACATATATAATTATATACAGGAGATGCCCAGGTTATACCAGCTGTACATATATAATTATATACAGGAGATGCCCAGGTTATACCAGCATGGTTCATATCACTATATACAAGAAGATGTATAACTTATACCAGCTGTACATATATAATTATATACAGTTGATACCCAGGTTATACCAGCATGGTCCATATCACTATATACAAGAAGATGTATAACTTATACCAGCTGTACATATATATATAATTATATACAGGAGATACCCAGGTTATACCAGCTGTACATATATAATTATATACAGGAGATACCCAGGTTATACCGGCTGTACATATATAATTATATACAGGAGATACCCAGGTTATACCAGCATGCTCCATATCACTGTATACAAGAAGATGTATAACTTATACCAGCTGTACATATATAATTATATACAGGAGATGCCCAGGTTATACCAGCATGCTCCATATCACTATATACAGGAAGATGTATAACTTATACCAGCTGTACATATATAATTATATACAGGAGATGCCCAGGTTATACCAGCTGTACATATATAATTATATACAGGAGATGCCCAGGTTATACCAGCATGGTCTATATCACTATATACAAGAAGATGTATAACTTATACCAGCTGTACATATATAATTCTATACAGGAGATACCCAGGTTATACCAGCTGTACATATATAATTATATACAGGAGATGCCCAGGTTATACCAGCATGGTCTATATCACTATATACAAGAAGATGTATAACTTATACCAGCTGTACATATATAATTATATACAGGAGATACCCAGGTTATACCAGCATGCTCCATATCACTATATACAAGAAGATGTATAACTTATACCAGCTGTACATATATAATTATATACAGGAGATGCCCAGGTTATACCAGCTGTACATATATAATTATATACAGGAGATACCCAGGTTATACCAGCATGCTCCATATCACTATATACAAGAAGATGTATAACTTATACCAGCTGTACATATATAATTATATACAGGAGATACCCAGGTTATACCAGCATGGTCTATATCACTATATACAAGAAGATGTATAACTTATACCAGCTGTACATATATAATTATATACAGGAGATGCCCAGGTTATACCAGCATGGTCCATATCACTATATACAAGAAGATGTATAACTTATACCAGCTGTACATATATAATTATATACAGGAGATACCCAGGTTATACCAGCTGTACATATATAATTATATACAGGAGATGCCCAGGTTATACCAGCATGCTCCATATCACTATATACAAGAAGATGTATAACTTATACCAGCTGTACATATATAATTATATACAGGAGATACCCAGGTTATACCAGCATGCTCCATATCACTATATACAAGATGTATATCTTGTACTACTTGTGCATTTATTTGATGCCCAGGTTATACCAGCATGGTCCATATCACTATATACAAGAAGATGTATAACTTATACCAGCTGTACATATATAATTATATACAGGAGATGCCCAGGTTATACCAGCATGGTCCATATCACTATATACAGGAAGATGTATAACTTATACCAGCTGTACATATATAATTATATACAGGAGATACCCAGGTTATACCAGCTGTACATATATAATTATATACAGGAGATGCCCAGGTTATACCAGCTGTACATATATAATTATATACAGGAGATACCCAGGTTATACCAGCTGTACATATATAATTATATACAGGAGATACCCAGGTTATACCAGCATGCTCCATATCACTATATACAAGAAGATGTATAACTTATACCAGCTGTACATATATAATTATATACAGGAGATACCCAGGTTATACCAGCATGCTCCATATCACTATATACAAGAAGATGTATAACTTATACCAGCTGTACATATATAATTATATACAGGAGATGCCCAGGTTATACCAGCTGTACATATATAATTATATACAGGAGATACCCAGGTTATACCAGCATGCTCCATATCACTATATACAAGAAGATGTATAACTTATACCAGCTGTACATATATAATTATATACAGGAGATACCCAGGTTATACCAGCATGGTCCATATCACTATATACAGGAAGATGTATAACTTATACCAGCTGTACATATATAATTATATACAGGAGATACCCAGGTTATACCAGCTGTACATATATAATTATATACAGGAGATGCCCAGGTTATACCAGCTGTACATATATAATTATATACAGGAGATACCCAGGTTATACCAGCTGTACATATATAATTATATACAGGAGATACCCAGGTTATACCAGCATGCTCCATATCACTATATACAAGAAGATGTATAACTTATACCAGCTGTACATATATAATTATATACAGGAGATACCCAGGTTATACCAGCATGGTCCATATCACTATATACAGGAAGATGTATAACTTATACCAGCTGTACATATATAATTATATACAGGAGATGCCCAGGTTATACCAGCTGTACATATATAATTATATACAGGAGATACCCAGGTTATACCAGCTGTACATATATAATTATATACAGGAGATACCCAGGTTATACCAGCATGCTCCATATCACTATATACAGGAAGATGTATAACTTATACCAGCTGTACATATATAATTATATACAGGAGATGCCCAGGTTATACCAGCTGTACATATATAATTATATACAGGAGATACCCAGGTTATACCAGCATGCTCCATATCACTATATACAAGATGTATATCTTGTACTACTTGTGCATTTATTTGATGCCCAGGTTATAGCGGCTTGGTCCATGTGGCTGTAGTCTTTGAAGGTCACGGCGAGGTTCTTGGACAGCGTCTCAGCCCTGCAGATGATAAAATATACTTTCTTAAACCCGGAGACCTTTGAGAAGAGTGTCAGTAAAGAGGGGATCGGGGGGGAAGTCATTTATTTGAGATGTTAACATTCAACAAACACAGCAGAGCCGGAGATGTCGAGGCCGCTGGGACGGGACGTGAGCTGCGGTTTATTTTTCCTTACAACCTGTGAAGTGCTCTCGCTCGCGTGGAGCTTCATTGTGTAAACTGTTTATGTAAGAGCGTTTCTTGGCGCAGACTCAATAAACTCACCGTAATAATCCGATTCATACAGCGAGCACACCGCGGACAAACAGGGGAGGCGGATGTGAAAAAAAAGCGTAAAAACCGACTGATTAACCCCTCCAGTACCGAATGGCCACCATTATACTGCCCATGGGGGTCATTATCAGGTTTTCCGCAGATCCTGAGTGGTTTGTGACTCCGCAGGATTCCACTGTGTCTTCCATTAGCCTTTCCCATGTGTCATTCTTCACTGCAATTCTGGAGTTCTATTCACTGACCTACCTGTAGAAGAAAGCTTTTAATGTACTTACCGCTCCGAATTTGAATGGATCTGCATCTCAGGATTCTGGTAACAAATCCTGCTTCCACCAACGTCACCTCCTGTGGCGGTTTTCTAGCCTGGGCTATGGACAGGACGTCATTTCCGCTATGGATGAGGCTAGAACTACTACTCCTCTCCAGCGCAATCCACATCATCTGCGCATGCGCCAAGGCGAGGGATGCATTGTATGGACCGCTCCCCACTCCCATTGGCAATGGGGTAAACAGGGGTTGGGGGCAATATATTTATTAGCTGAACCAAATGGTGTACGGGCAGACAAGGAAGGGTTAATAATGTTCGGCTTTGCCCCAGAGGATAAATCTTGGATGTGTTGAGGCAGTGACACTGAGCGGCTGAGCATCCCTCAGGCCGAGATATGGCTCCGCGCCAGTGCTGCGTACCGATAGCGACAGGGAGCGCTCATAGGAGTATATAACCCTGCTCATTACAATCGGATAATGGTTGTTTCTATTACTTTAGTGTTATTTTTAACTATTATCACTTTATGATCTTTAAGGGTCCATTCACACGTCCGCAAAATGGGTCCGAAAGCCGTTCCGCAATTTTGAGGAACTGGTGCAGACCCATTCATTTTCAATGGGGCCGGAATGTGCTCACCGCATTTGCGGATCTGTACTTCCATTCCGCAAAAATATAGAACATGTCCTGTACTTGTCCGTAATTGCAGACAAGCAAATGCATTTTCTATGAGAGTGCGGTCCGCAAAATGCGAAACGCACTTGCCGGTGTTCATGTTTTGCGGACGTGTAAATGGACCCTTATACTGTTATTACTGTCATAGCCACTATGTTTAGCATGATTTTAAAAAATTTCGTAACTGGCATTATTATTATTTTCATTACTATAACTATCATTTTTAATATTTTTTTTATACTTTTCTTTTTATTATTAATTTTACTATTATTATTATTACCATTCTTTTTCTTATTTATCAGTAGCTATTATTCATTTTACTATTATTATATTTACTATTATTTTTGTTATTTATATGACTTATTATTATTATTATTATTCCATCCTTTATCAAGCAGATACAGTTGCAAGAAAAAGTATGTGAACCCTTTGGAATGATCTGGATTTCTGCGCAAATTGGTCATAAAACGTGATCTGATCTTCATCTAAGTCACAACAATAGACAATCACAGTCTGCTTAACCTAATAACACACAAAGAGTTAAATGTTACCGTGTTTTTATTGAACACACCATGTAAACATTCACAGTGCAGGTGGAAAAAGTAAGTGAACCCTTGGATTTATTAACTGGTTGAACCTCCTTTGGCAGCAATAACTTCAACCAAACGTTTTCTGTAGTTGCAGATCAGACGTGCACAACGGTCAGGAGTAATTCTTGACCATTCCTCTTTACAGAACTGTTTCAGTTCAGCAATATTCTTGGGATGTCTGGTGTGAATCGCTTTCTTGAGGTCCTGCCACAGCATCTCCATCGGGTTGAGGTCAGGACACTGACTGGGCCAGTCCAGAAGGCGGATTTTCTTCTGTTTAAGCCATTCTGTTGTTGATTTACTTCTATGCTTTGGGTCGTTGTCCTGTTGCAGCACCCATCTTCTGTTGAGCTTCAGCTGGTGGACAGATGACCTTGAGTTCTCCTGAAAAATATCTTGATAAACTTGAGAATTCATTTTTCCTTTGATGATAGCAATCCGTCCAGGCCCTGATGCAGCAAAGCAGCCTCAAACCATGATGCCCCCACCACCATACCTCACAGTTGGGATGAGGTTTTGATGTTGGCGTGCTGTGCCTCTTTTTCTCCACACATAGTGCTGTGTGTTTCTTCCAAACAACCCAACTTTGGTTCCATCTGTCCACAGAATATTTTGCCAGTACGGCTGTGGAACATCCAGGTGCTCTTGTGCAAACTGTAAACGTGCAGCAATGTTTTTTTTGGACAGCAGGGGCTTCCTCTGTGGTTTCCTCCCATGAAATCCATTCTTGTTTAGTGTTTTACGTATCGTAGATTCGCTAACAGGGATGTCAGCATATGCTAGAGACTTTTGTAAGTCTTTAGCTGACACTCTAGGATTCTTCTTCACCTCATTGAGTAGTCTGCGCTGTGCTCTTGCAGTCATCTTTACAGGATGGCCACTACTAGGCAGTGTAGCAGCAGTGCTGAACTTCCTCCATTTATAGACCATTTGTCTTACCATGGACTGATGAACAGCAAGGCTTTTGGAGAAACTTTTATAACCCTTTCCAGCTTTATGCAAGTCAACCATTCTTAATCGTAGGTCTTCTGAGAGCTCTTTTGTGCGAGGCATCATTCACATCAGGCGATGCTTCTTGTGAAAAGCAAACCCAGAACTGGTGTGTGTTTTTTATAGGGCAGCTGTAACCAACACCTCCAATCTCCTCTCATTGATTGGACTCCAGTTGGCTGATACCTTACTCCAATTAGCTCTTGGAGATGTCATTAGTCTAGTTGTTCACATACTTTTTCCACCTGCACTGTGAATGTTTACATGGTGTGTTCAATAAAAACATGGTAACATTTAATTCTTTGTGTGTTATTAGTTTAAGCAGACTGTGATTGTCTATTGTTGTGACTTGGATGAAGATCAGATCACATTTTATGACCAATTTGTGCAGAAATCCAGATCATTCCAAAGGGTTCACATACTTTTTCTTGCAACTGTAATCACTTTTTTCTATAATACCCTCAGCAGAACACGACAGACCTCATTATAATACCCTCAGCAGAACACGACAGACCCCATTATAATACCCTCAGCAGAACACCACAGACCCCATTATAATACCCTCAGCAGAACACGACAGACCCCATTATAAAACCCTCAGCAGAACACGACAGAACCCATTATAATACCCTCAGCAGAACACCACAGACCCCATTATACTACCCTCAGCAGAACACCACAGACCCCATTATAATATCCTCAGCAGAACATGACAGACCCCATTATAATACCCTCGGGTCCCTTGGGCGCCTCTGGTGTCTGTCACAGCAGATGTGAGCAGAGCCATAAAAAATATTTTTATTTATTCACTACTAGTATTATTTTTATTACTATTGTGTTTAGTAAAATGATTACGGCTCGTAATAAAATTATAATAATGATCTCTTTTTTTTCCCCTTTTTGCTTTATATTTAATTAATAGTTCGAATTAATAAAATAATAATCAAAAGCAATTTAGAAATGTAATAACACTTTCATTAATACAACTATTATTATATGTAAAATGAATAATTTTTTCATTTAAATGCAATAAATAATTCCCAAAATTATAGAGAAATAATATTTTCCTTAACTCCTTAACCCCTTAGGGACCGGGCTCATTTTCACCTTAAGGACCAGGCCATTTTTTGCAAATCTGACCAGTGTCACTTTATGTGGTGATAACTTTAAAATGCTTTGACTTATCCAGGCCATTCTCAGATTGTTTTATTTGGCACATATTGTACTTCATGACACTGGTAAAATGAAGTAAAAAAAAAAAACATTTTTATTTATAAAAAAATACCAAATTTACCAAAATTTCGAAAAAATTTGCAAATTTTCAAGTTTCAATTTCTCTATTTCTATAATACATAGTAATAACTCCAAAAATAGTTATTACTTTACATTCCCCAGATGTCTACTTCATGTTTGGATCATTTTGGGAATGACATTTTATTTTTTGGGGATGTTACAAGGCTTAAAAGTTAATGGTAAATGGAGATAAAATTTCAGAATTTAGATTTTTGGGCAAATTTTACATTATTTTTTTTTTCCAGTAAAAAAATCAAGGGTTAACAGCCAAACAAAGTGTTGCAGAAACACCCCATAGGTGTCCGTAAACTACTGTACAGGCACACGGTAGGGTGTAGAGGGAAAGGAGCGCCATGTGGTTTTTGGAGGGCAGATTTTGCTGAACTGGTTTATTTACACCATGTCCAATTTGAAGCCCCCCGATGCACCCCTAGAGTAGAAACACCATAAAAGTGACCCCATTTTGGAAACTAAATGATAAGGTGGCAGTTTTGTTGCGACTATTTTTAGGGTACATATGATTTTTGGTTGCTCTATATTACATTTTTGTGAGGCAAGGTTACCAAAAATAGAAATTCTGAAATTTCATCTCCATTTGCCATAAACTGTTGAGGAACACCTAAAGGGTTAATAAAGTTTGTAAAATCAGTTTTGAATACCTTGAGGGGTGCAGTTTCTTAGATGGGGTTGCTTTTATGGAGTTTCTACTCTAGGGGTGCATCAGGGGGGCTTCAAATGGGACATGGTGCCAAAAAAAAAAGGCCATCAAAATCTGCCTTCCAGAAACCATACGGCGTTCCTTTTCTTCTGCGCCCTGCCGTTTGGTCATACAGCAGTTTACAACCACATATAGGGTGTTTATGTAAACTGCAGAATCAGGGTAATAAAGAGTTTTGTTTGGCTGTATACCGTTGCTTTGCTACTGGGAAAAAACGGATTAAAATGGAAAATTTGCCCAAAAATTGCTGTTTTGGCAGCGTTTTTATTTAATTTTTTTGGACGTGTTCATCTGAGGGATTAGGTCATGGGGTATTTTTATAGTGCAGATTCTTATGGATGCGGCGATATCCAAATATGTCTACTTTTTATTTCTTTATTTATGTTTTTACACTATATTATCTTTTTATAAACCAAAAAAAATACATTTTAGTATCTCCATAGTCTAAAAGTCAGCTTTTTTTTGGGTTTTTAGCCGATTATCTTAGGTAGGGGCTAATTTTTTGCCGGGTGAGAGGATGGTTTTATTGGCACTATTTTGGGGGGCATATGACTTTTTGATCGCTTGCTAATACAATTTTGGAGAGCACCCGACTGGGTAGGGAGGGTGATGAGGGACTGTTGGTCCCCCTTCCCCTCCCTATCTGTTTCCCTGGTTAGGGGTAAAGAATAGGCCCCCGGTTTGTGGTTGGAGGGGGAATAGTAAGGGGTTAAAGTAGTTGTAGGTGGAGTAAGGAAAGAAGGGGAGAGCCGGTGGGAGGAGGAGTATAGGTAGATATATATAGGGGAGGTCAGTGTAAGGACTTCCTCTTGACAGGTTAAGCCGAGATGGTGAGTACTTACCGCCGGCTTTGCTCTTGCAGGATGTCCGCAGGTGATGATGCGTTGAGCGCTTCTCTCCTGGTGCGTTTTCATGCGGAGGGGGAAGGATGGCTGCGATCTTTCTTGCGCAGCTTTGATCCTTCCTCGGCCTCCGCTCCTCCTGTGTCTGTCCCCCTGGTGCCGCCAGAGACGCCGCATGGTGAGATCCCCACTGAGGTGGCTCAGGGTGCGCGGCGCTTGACACGTAGTCGCCGCCCCCCTGCTAGGCTGTGCCAGTTGTCCCCCTTTCCTGTAGTGGCGGCTGATGCCCGCGGCTGCTGTGCCGGTTCGGGGATTGGAGGCGGAAGTAGGCCGTGGCTTGGCTCCTCCCAAGCCACGGCCTAATCATTCTAATGATGTGGCGGCGGATGACCGCTCCCTCACCCCACCACCATCACAAGCTGCTCTCCCTTCCCCACCTTCAGCACTGCCTTCCCTCTCCTCCCCTATGGTTGGAGGGTCGGTGGTGAATTTGGCTCCTCCTACTGGGGGATCTTCTGTGGTTGGCGCTGCAGTGGTGAGCCCTGCATTAGCCCCCCTGTTACAAATTTCTCCCACTCCTTCTGCGGCCTCTCCGGTTAAATCAGGCAGACGCAGGGAGAGATCTTTGTCCCCCACTTCCTCCAGGGAGGACAGGAGGCGGGGGTGGCGTAGCCGCAGGAGGCGGCGTTCTAGGTCCTCCCGGTACAGCAGGCAGTCCAGATCTTCCAGGTGGCATTCCCCGTCATCGTTAGAGGGATCCTCGGTCGCCTCGGAAGAGTCTGTTTGTACACCGCGATCCGGGCGTGGACGACTAGAGGTCAGTGAGGTTTCCAGGGCCCCTAGCCTGGCTTCAGTGGCAGTACACAGGGATTCTGTGCCTTCCGCCGGCGGTTTCGACTTCTGGTGAGTACCCATATGTGGGGGCGTGGGGAGCGGGAGGTGTCAATGTGGGTTTAGAGTCTTTATTGAAATTGTTGTTGGATAGGTTGCCCGTGATTTCCCCTGAACCCCCTGCGGTTCCGGTGGTTGGGGTAGCGGAGGCGTCAGTGGTGGCTGCTTTGCAGGTGACAAAGGCCTCCTCAGTTTTGGCAGGGATCCATAAGGATTCATGTTTTTGTGGGGTCAGTCCTTTGGGGACTCATTTAGAGGAGTCGGTTAGGGATAAGATCTGGTCCCACCAATACGTGGACATATGGTCCTTGATGTCGGTAGATCAGCATGGGGTGGATAAGGAGAAGCGTTTTGTGGATAAGCCCTATGATAAACGATTTAAGGTAGCCAGAACTATGAATAATTGGTTGCAGGATTTTGCGGCGTTGGGGTGTGTGATGGGGCAGAGGCATCCAGGGCGGTGCGCTGAGTTGTTTATTTACTTGGACACTATTTATAGTGCGTATAAGGCGCATGGAGGTAGTGCTTGGTGAAAATACGATGAGGAATTTCGGAGGCGTCTTGCACTACAGCCTGAGCTGAGGTGGGGGGTGAAGGCCACGGATGTCTAGCTCCGCTTTATGACGGCTCCGAACCCTCCTTCCTTTCCAGGGACGGCCACTGGCGTTGGGGCCTCGTCTGCCCAAGGGCCAGTGGCTGTTAGACGCCCGGGGGCATGTTGGTTGTACAATGAAGGGCATTGCAAGTACGCTGGGTTGTGCAAGTACAAGCACGAGTGTTCGGCTTGCAGGGGCCCCCATCGCACGGGTAGGTGCTCTAGAACCCAGGGAAGAGGTTTCAAGACCCCTGTCCCCCTTGAACAGAAGGACGCCGATCAACGTGGCAAGTGTGGCTCCCTGGTTAGACCGGTACCCCAATAAAGGGGCAGGCTGACATTTTGCGGAAGGGTTTTTCGGAAGGTTTTTTCATACAGTTTATCCTCAATAGATCCCCGTTTTTTTCAGACAATCTTAAATCAGCTAGGGAACACCCGGAGGCTCTCAGGGAGAAGCTGCGGAAAGAAGTGGCAGTGGGCAGGATTATGGGTCCCTTTGTTCACCCTCCCTTTTCCAATTTGAGGGTTTCACCATGGGGTGTTGTACCCAAGAAGGAACCAGGCAAATTTTGCGTGATACATCACCTTTCTCATCCGAAGGGCGCATCGGTGAATGATGCTATACTTCAGGAGGAGTCTCCGGTGTCATATGTATCATTTGATCGGGCGGTGGCGTTAGTGAGAGATGCAGGGAAGGGAGCTCTGTTGGCTAAATCGGATGTTGAGTCGGCTTTTAGGCTCTTGCCGATTCACCTGGATTGTTTCCATTTGCTTGGGTGTTGTTTTGAGGGTTTTTTCTATTATGATACCTGTTTGCCCATGGGCTGCTCCATTTCGTGCCACTATTTTGAACTGTTCAGTTCGTTTTTGGAGTGGTTTGTGCGTTTTGAATCTAGTTGGTCGTCGGTGATTCATTATCTCGATGACTTCTTGTTTGTAGGGCCGGGGGGTGTGGGGGTCTGTCAGACTCTCTTGTCCTCCTTTTTGGTTTTGGGGTTCCCATTTCGGCTGAGAAGACGGAAGGTCCGGTGACGCTGTTATCTTTCTTGGGTATCGAAATAGATACAGTGGCCATGGTCTTTCGTTTGCCGCAGGACAAGTTGGTTGGGCTCAAGGCTTTGATTGAGGGGTTTCTGGTGGTGCGGAAGGTGACTCTTAGGCAGCTGCAGTCTCTCCTGGGTCTGTTGTGTTTTGCTTGCCGGGTTATGCCTATGGGGCGGGTCTTTTAGCGGCGTTTATCATTGGCGACGCGGGGGGTACTTTCCCCTCGTCACCGCATCCGACTGACCAAGTCTCTCAAGGCTGATTTACAGGTGTGGCCTGAGTTTTTGTGTATTTACAACGGCCATACGTGTTATATTTCGCAGGAAATATCTAGTTGCGAGTTGGAGTTGTGGTCGGACGCGGCTGGTTCCTGTGGCTTTGGTACGGTTTTGGGTAGAGAATGGTGCGCTTCCCCTTGGCCGGATGAGTGGAGAGTTCTGGGCTTGGTGAGTAACCTGACGCTGCTGGAACTGTTCCCTATTGTAGTGGCAGTGGAGATTTGGGGTGATAGGTTAGAAAATCGTCACGTGTGTTTTTGGTCGGATAATCTGGGCACTGTTCAGTGTATTAACAGGTTGTCCTCTTCGTCATTGCCGGTCCTAGCATTGCTGCGGCATTTGGTCCTGCGGTACTTGGAACGCAATATTTACTTTAGAGCCCGTCATGTTCCGGGGGTGGATAACAGGATTGCTGATGCCCTCTCTCGTTTTCATTGGCAGGTTTTTCGGGACCTTCTTCCAGAGGCGGAAATGGATGGCATGGCGTGCCCGGATTTCCTGTGGCGTCTAGTGGTCAACAATTAATGACGTTGGTCAGTTCTTCGGTGACTCCGTCTACGTGGCAGGCGCATGGTAAGGCCTGGGCTGAGTGGTTGGCGGTAAGGGGTAATTGGGAAGTCGCGGCACGGGATGATTTGTGTTTTGAGGTTACGGTGGAGTGGATGTTACGGATGTGTGGTCAAGGGGTTTCGGCTCTGGTTGCGTGGTGTAAATTGGCGGGGGTGGGTTTTTATTTTAAATTATGCGGGTGGCCAGATGTCACTAAAAATTTCTTGGTCCGTCAGGCTATGAAGGGGTGGCAGAAGGAATATGTGGTGCGTGATAGTAGGCGTCCGATTTCGTTTAGTTTGCTGGGCAGATTGGTGGAAGTGTGTCAAGTTGTGTGTTCATCGGGGTTCGAGCAGGCTTTAGTTGCGGCATGTTTTAGCGTTGCTTTTTTCGCAGCTCTACGGGTGGGGGAATTGGTAGCGCCTTCAAGTTCACAACAGGGTGGTTTGTTAGTGGCGGATATGATTCTCAGTAATAATGCGCTGCGTTTTCGGATTCGTCGCTCGAAAACCGATCAGTTTCCGGGTAGGGCTTGCCCTATAAGATTGGTATCAGATTACCGGGCGGTACAGGTTAGTGGGGGGAATTTTATCGCGCATACTGACGGGTCCCCCTTGACAAAATTTCAGTTTTCCTTGGTGTTGCGTAAATGTTTGGCGCATTTGGGGTTAGACCCGTGAGAATTCGGCACCCACTCCTTTAGAATAGGTGCGGCGACGGAGGCGGCTAGGGCAGGGTTGCCGGAAGCGGATGTCATGCGAATTGGTTGCTGGAGGTCGGCCTGCTTTGCGCGGTATGTAAGGCCTAGACTTATTGGTGAGTTAGGTATTATGAGTTAAGTATTAATAAAAAATAAAAAGGAGACTGGTGTAGGTGGTTACATGCGTAACAGACTTGTTGGTGTTTTTGCTAATTTTGTTTCTTTTCAGGGGTCGTTCGTCCAGTGATCTGGTTGGTTGGACATTCCTACATCTTCTGCGCAGCGCAGAGGGCGGAATGCAGGCCTGGAGGTCGCAGCCTGGGATTCAGGGAAGTCGAGGTGCATTGGAGGGGGCTTCGGGGCCTGAGATGGTCCCAGGTGTTGCCGGAGGTGGTGGAGATTGGTCATAGATTGTGGGGCCAGTGATACTGGTCTTACATGCGGGTGGTAATGACCTGTGTTCCCAGAGGATGTTGGAATTAATGGCGTTGATGAGTTCTGATTTGGAGCGCTTCCCTGCGTTCTTCCCGGAGCTGGTTATAGTGTGGTCAGAGGTAGTGCCAAGAGTAGTTTGGCATGGCGTCAGGGATGGGAAGGCTATGGAAAAGTGCAGGAGGACATTGAATGCCCGGATGTCCCGTTTTGTGCGTTCTAAGGGAGGGGCAGTTGTCCGGCATTGGCAGTTAGAGGGCGATAATAGATCTTTGATGAGGCCAGATGGTGTGCACCTCACCGAGATTGGACTGGATATCTTTTTGTCCGGTTTGCAGGATGGCATCGAACAGGCTTTTAGTTTGCTGGGTGGTGGTCGGAGCCCCGTTTAAGATACGGTCCTCCTCCGTGGCGGAATTTGAAAAGGAAAGTTCGTGGTGAAGAGTTATTGGTGTACGTACACCCTGGGGAGCCAGGGTGGTATACCGCATCGGAGGAATGGTTCATGGAGGAGGTGGTGTTTCTTGATACTGTTTTGTTAAAAGAAAATATTAGCTGTGGCCGATCATCACCCAGTAAAGGATTGGTTGATAAAACTAATGTGTCTGAGTCTTTTTTGGAGTTAAGTTGGAAGGGGCCGGTGGTCCTCCCTTGTTCCCCTCCTTGCCCCATCCCCATTTTAGTACCAACAGTCTTGTGATGTAAGGTTTATTTTTTATTTTTTTCACCATGTTCATCCGAGTAGGTCATGGGGTATTTTTATAGAACAGATTCTTACGGACGCGGATATACCTAATATGTCTACTTTTTTATTTATTTCAGTTTTACTAAATATTTTTGAATATTTTTTTTTAGTTTTAGTGTCAAGTCTGAGAACCATAGATTTTTATCCGATTGTCATTGGCTAAATTGGGGAAGGGCATTATAAATTTAGTACTCCATGGAAGTGTGGTACTCCCTGAGGCAACCGTCAATGCAGAGGCCCGGATGATCGGGGCATGTGTCACACTGAGTGGTGGTGTCCTTCCGTATCCCCCTCCTGTGACACACTCTGCACCATTTTTGGGTCCTGTCCCTTCTTTCCAGTATGGGGGACCACACCTGGAAAGTGTTGGCCAGGGACGATCCGGGAGCCTCCAGTTCCCGAGGTACTCCGGCCTGCTCTTTCCCGGTCAGAAAAGATCAGGGCCTTGAGGACTGCCTCATAGAACTGAAAGATTATCCCTGTGTTGCCAGCACTCTGGGACAGCACAAAAGAGTTGTACAGGGCAACCTGTACCAAGTAGACCGCAACTTTTTTGTACCATGCCCGGGTTTTGCGAATGGCGTTATATGGCTTGAGGACTTGATCAGAGAGATCACCTACTCCCATATACCGATTGTAGTCAACAATACAATCGGGCTTGAGGACCGTTGCCGCGGTTCCTCGGACAGGTGCTGTTACCATGAATTGTGGACAGTACAAGGACATCCCACATGTCCTTATATCTGACCATCAACAGGTTTCCACTGGTAAGTGCACGGGTCTTACCCCTGGGGATAGGTACCTGGAGGGAATGGACAGGGAGGCCGCGTTGATTTTCTGCACGGTCCCACAAGCGGACGTGGTTCTGGCGCAGAGGGACTGGAACAAAGGGATACGAATGTAAAAGTTATCCACTTACAGGTGGTAACCCTTATCTAGCAGTGGGTGCATAAGGTCCCACACAAGTTTCCCGCTAACACCCAGAGTGGGGGGCCATTCTGGGGGTTGAATACGGGAATCTCGTCGCTCGTACACACGAAACTTGTAAGTGTAGCCTGAGGTACTCTCATAAGGTTTGTACAGCTTCACGTCATACCTCGCTCGCTTAGAGGGAACATACTGGCTGAAAATGAGTCTCCCCTTGAACGCAATGAGAGACTCATCAACCGCGACCTCCCTTCCAGGTACATAGGCCTCCACAAATTTGGTCCCAAAGTGGGTCATAGGCAGGCGGTCATAGGCAGGATCACCTTGGGGGGACATGCTGCATTATCTGCATAATGCAGGCATTTCCAGATGGCCTCAAACCGGGAGCGTGTCATGGCCGTACTGTAAAGTGGGGTCTGATAGAGGATGTCCCCACTCCAGTAATGCCTGACAGTGGGTTTTTTGACTAGGCCCATGTGCAGCACGAGGCCCCAAAATGTCCTTAATGAACTGTTGGGCGTACAGGTTCGTTTGCTCCACCATCAGATTCACAAAGTGGTCACTGAAAAAAAGACTAAAATAGTCATATTCAGTGAAGCCCACGGTGGCAATCTGGATTCCTGCTTGGCCAACAAAATCAGGAATCACAGGCTCAAAATGCTCTGGTGTACACCGTGCAAGTTCACCAGTAGGGGGCTCAGGTGGACTTATCTGGTGGGCCGGAAAACTAGTATGAGCCCCAGAGCTGCTCGTACTAGTGTGGGCCTCAGGGTCCTTAGCATGGCGGTCCCCTTGCTCCGCCTGGCGGCCTCTCCGCCGCCTTGGGGGCTCATCATCATCGCTAGATGATGAGGAGGATGCGGATGACAAAAGGAAAGTGAGGTAATTATCATCCTCACTGGGGCTCTCTGAGTCGGTGGCAAGCTGGGCGTATGCCTTCTCGGCCGAGAAGATCTGGCGGGCCATAGGGGAGAGTGTGTGTGTGCACGCGGCGGGGATCGGAAATGCACAGGGGGTACAGGTACGCCCTGTGTCCTTAAGTACCAGGACATCAGGGCGTACCTGTACGCCCTGTGTCCGTAACAGGTTAAAGGGGTATGACTCCTGGCAACCCCCCGATCAACTGTTTGAAGAGGACATAACGCTCTGTCCTCTTCCTAGGTCACGTGACATCACATTCTTCGATCACATGGCCTAGGTGCACCTCAGTCCCATCCAAGTGAATGGGGCTGCTGTGCAATACCAAGCACAGCCACTATACCATGGATGGCGCTGTGCTTGGTGATCTGCGAGAAAGAAGGCCACTGCCTCCTCAAACAGCTGGCAGGGGGTGCCAGAAGTTGCAAAGGTCCCCCCCCCCCCCACCTCCGATCTGATATTGAGGAACTATCCTGAGGATAGGCCATACATTTCAAACATCTGGAAAACCCCTTTAAAGGGATTAGCTGGATCAATCGTATTACAACGGACACCAGACCTGGTAGGGTTGGTCCTGCTGATAAAAATGCTGCCTGTCTTGTGAAAATCAGTGGTGGAGTTCCCAAGAAAAAAATACTTTTTATTCTTTATACAAATTAGGGTTTCAGTGCACCAAGGGGCGGGGCCAAAACCAGAAAGCTGTGGAGCTGAGGTGCACTGAGGGGCTAGGTATCATTTTGTTCAGCAGGATCAACCCCGCTACTGTGCCTGGTGTAATGGGGTTGATCCCACTGAGATAAAATCATTTAAATATTAATCTGGCTCCTTATCCCTAATCCACCATGTGCAACTCATATTATTGGCTGAGGAATCAGGTACCTGGACCTGGGTGCGACTGCAAACTCTCCACCCCTTTTATGATCCAGACCTAGGACTGTCCCACAACAACAAAGGGTGACACAGTCGGCTCCAGGGGCCCAGATGCGTAGGTTTTCACACTATGGACAAAGACCACCAGCCCAGCTGGTAATGTGATGATGCTGTGGAAAGTCTGTTCTAGGCCTGTCCGGGACTTGTAGTACTACAGCAGCCTTCTTCTCTCCCCTTTAGTGTACAGAAAGGGTTAATGCGCTGTTAGATGTGAGTCCAGTCATCTGGTATCTTGGCGCGGCGTCCAGTACCCACAATCGCTGGCCTGGCTGCCGGACAGGATCAGGCTGTTCACTGTGTGTGTCTCTTATTTATCTTTTAGCCAACTTGTTAAGGAACATTGGGGAACACTCAGCAACCGTATCACTGCCGATACAAGCAATCTGTAATCCCAAGAGCGGCCTAACAGCTAGTCATCTGATGGAAAATGTTGCCGTGATTTCCACTTAAAGTAATCGAATGAAAGAGCTGTGTTACGTACTCTGTTTGTGCAAGTGTCAGTCTTCACTGCAGTGCTGGAATTTTATTCTCAGTAGCAGGATAAACACTAGACAGGAGTATGTAAAGATCATCAGGAAGCAAGGCTGCATCTGATGTAACAAATCATGGGATCCCTTAGAGGAGCTTTCAGAAAATCGTGCCCCTAGCTTACTTGGTTTGCACCCTCTCTTTTGCTGTACCTCTAGGGGATGCAGATACCCCTCTACTCCATAAGAGGGCAGCAGTACTATAGATAGCATATGAAGGTGGGGATTGGGGAAGAGACCAGTGGAGGCTACCTCTCTGAACCTAAAAACAGGTTCATGAGTCACATCCATGGACATGTGATACATCATTTGCAGTGCCCAACCCCTGGCAAGAGGTGTCCCAACTCATACACCCTTCCCCCAGAAGACATCGATAGCTTGATTTCATCCCTTAGTGACCAACATTTTGGTATATTATCTAAATTTAGGTCAAAGCCATAAGTGGTCAATCTAAATTGGGCCTAACTTCTGACCATATTGTAAAAGTAACTACCTGAGAATTGTCCAAATCATTGAGTAATTCCAGGCTGCACCACTGTATACCTGAGGAACACCTATAAACCTCTGCATTCGTGCACTGCCTGGGTGGGAACGACTAACAGTAGGTTACAGTTTATTATATTTTACCAAATGATGGCTGTTTACTTCCAGTATCTACTGAGGGAGCAACATTGGCTTCTATTCAACATGAAAGTCACATTAGGTCATCAAAAAATCACAGAGAAATGTTCAATATTTGGACTCTCCGTAGGATTTCATGCAGACATTCTTCTCAGCCTCTTCGGAATGAGAAACAGCAGTTGGGTCAACAAATTGATAGTGAGGCTATAGATATAGGTCAATGTCAGGTTATGGAAGTGTCTCTCCAGGCCTCGGGAGGAGGGAGGGTTCCTGGAAGATCTAAACTTAACCAAATACAAGAAGTTCTGTAAATGCTCTTAGTAATTCAATTTACGATAGCGGTGGAATTCCAGCTGGGACAACCAGGGAGAGCAAAGGCTATTTAGTTTGATGTGTTCTACTTCCAGGTTGTCTCTCTCCCATAGTCAGTATTCATTTTCAAGCTTCCCTTGATCACATGTACCACAATGCTTTGATAATATGGGATTTTACCCAAATCTTTGAGTTAACTATGGCTGAAGGATGTTGATTCCATTGACACGTACATGTCTGCCAAAGACCACTAAGAGCCCATTGACATCTGGAATCTAAAGACTCCACCATGGTCCCAGTTCAATCTAGGGTATCAAAGACCACAACAACCCACTGAGCCCCTGAATCTGATGACATCTCCTTGCTTCCAACTCAATGTCAACGCATCTATTGAGACATGCCAAAAGAAGAATTCCATAGCTTGAACCTACCCAAGGCCACAAAAGCCCATTGAGCCCCATAATCTTATGTCTCCACAATCACCCCAATTCAACTTCAACTCATCCACTGAGACATGCCAAAGATGGGTTTCAAGATCACAAGAGCCCCCTGAGCCATTGAATGTGATGGCTTTACCATTGTCCCAGTTCAACCTTAAATCATCTACTGAGACACGCCAAAAGAAGAGTCCCATAGGTGGAATTTACCCAAGATCACAAGAGTCCACTGAGCCCATGAATCTAAGGATCCATCATGGTCAAGTTTTGTTCTCAACTTACCCTCTTAGAACAGGGGTTCCATAGGTGGGACCTACCAAAGACCAAAAAAGCCCCCTGAATCCCTGAGTATGATGACTCCACCATGGTCCCATTTCATTCTGAACTCATCAACTAAGACTTGCCAGAGAAAGGGTGGTATATGTGGGATCGATAAGAATGGGGTGACCATTGTTGATAGGTATTTTGCCAGGGCCGAATTAAGGTCTCTAGGAAAAAATGATGTAATTCACATATAAGAGAGCCATCCCTGCATATGAATGGCCCTGTTCAAAAGTTTGTGGTAATTATGGGGGAGACTGGGCTACTAATTTTCTTTGATGCCAAAAGAAAAAGGCCCACACATGTTTTTATTTTTTCCTCTTGGCTAGGTGGGATTCATTTAAAGCTGATAATGGCCCCTTTTTCCTGAAAGATAGGGGTCCCAGAGGTGAATAATGTATATACCACCCATATAACTAGGTGTGTAACTAGAATATGCTGGGTGAGCTAATTCGGAAGAAGCAGCCTTGGTTGTGGGCATCATGGAGGCCAATTGGTGGAAGCCCCAGGACACATGTCCCTTTTGCCCTTCTTATTCTATTGTAATGGATACAATTGCATGACTGTATCATAAGGTACTTTGCCAGGTACATCAGTGACCAACATGGGCCTCAAAATTCAATAGGCTCCTAAATGCATGTAGCTACTGTTGGGTTGGTTATATGGTTTCTATTATCATGTCCTCCGGCCCCGTCCTTTGTTTTGTGTAGCTTCATAATATCCATATGTAATACAAAGGAGGATATCTGCACAAAGATGAGTCCCCTGGACCTCATTTCCCCAAAACCATAAGAATCCACCAAGGGTATGTAAAAATACCAATGCTTCCCCCTTGGCTTAAAGTTGGTGGAGGAAGTGGAAAAAAATGCTTCTAACAATAGAAAGGATGGAACATTTTATCCATGGTCCTATTTACAAGCCAGAAAATCAGCCGTGCAGTCGTGAGTCGTGTGGCTGGCGAGCGTTCTTACAAACAATTCACTGACTGCACTGTATTTAAAACAGACAAAACCACAGTATGAGCTGGATGGGGGCCAGACGTGGATCCAATCCCTTAAAGCGACACTGCTTATTGTCCTTGTACAAGCTAAAAAAAAATGTCCAGCTACAGTTAGGTGAGAAAAAGACACGCAGGTATGAGTGAGCTATCTAAAATGAGGCTGGTCAGCAAAAAATACCCATCCAGGCTGTTGAAAAAAATTTAAGAACCAGGAACAAAGAGTTGAGGAATCCATGGTGAACTCTTAGAGTTGGCTTGCCTCCTTGGCATTCAAGAACCCAATGAGTTTCTCACTCATAGAGGCTGTTTGTGGTTTCACCATCCTAATCCCAGTACTGGTCCTATGTGCTAATCCTAATGCAGTGTGTAAGTTTTTCCCCATCTCAAATTCCATATGCTGGCTTGGGAGTCACAAAAGAAGTATAGGAGGTCCACCACTTAGAAACATAGCTATAGGGGGTGCAGAGATAACAGTTGCACCCAAACCCTGGTGCCTAATGCCCTAAATTGCACATAGCAGGTGGGAGCCTTGTTACAAATTTTGCATTGAGGCCCAGGAGCTTCAAGTTACTCTTCTGTCATCACTTGAATGTCACAGAGATTTCAAGGCTTCTCAATAAATGGTACAAACATGTAACAAAGAGATGAAAAAATAAAATAAAAAATGGAGACAGCACGTCCAAAGTGATAAAAATTTAATCCGGATGCAACTTTTTCGGCTCTAACAGCCTTTGTCAAGCTTGACAAAGGCTGTTAGAGCCGAAACGTTGCATCCGGATTAAATTCCATCACTTTGGACGTGCTGTCTCCATTTTTTTTTTTTTCATCTCTTTGTTATGTACGCTGGATTGGGGGTATTTTTACCACCCCCCGGAGACGTGCACCCACCGCACTGATACTAAGGAGTGCTGTTCATCCCTGTTTTTCTCAAATTGAAAGGCACAAATATGTAGGCACACTCCATTCCTGTAGACCTGGTCTTCCAGTTCACTATGATGACAAGGTCAAAGACTCGGAGATGAGTTGGCATGTTGCATTGGCATTGATATGGCGATGTTGAACTATTTTGGTGCTCTTTAGACCGTCGCAGTCATTAAAGCTACAGAGACTAGAGTACCATTGATGAGCAAGGATGGAGATCTTGAAGGATTACCAGGGCAACCTGAAACTACTGTTTCAGAAGAAGTGAAGAGATTAGATGCCTTTGTATGGCCCTAGGATCTAAATCCCAAAAATGTTTGGTTCACTCTAAAGGGTCCACTTTATGTTTGTCACGTTAAAAGTAGGCATTCTTATCTACAAAACTTAGCATTGGCTTTGCTCATTTTTGGCCCAGATCCATGTAGTTCCCATATCTATAACATAATATTTCTCAGCTATATGTGATCCCTTGGGCCATAGAGATCAAAATCCACCAAAGGTAATAACAGGGGTTAACTTGTATTCCTCGAATGTTGTACTGAGCAGCCGCTCCTCTGCCATAATCCTGCGTCTGCTTAATTTTTTTTTTCGACTTGGACAGTCTTCCTGGAGATTGAAATTTTCCACAACACTGCTCTTTTGGACAACTTGTAACTATTTTCTGCTCTTTTTTTAGGCTCCTCATTAATTTTCGTCTTCACACTCAAACAGAGGAACAACAGCAATTATCCAATTGTGACAAAGTGGCCAAGGAGACGGGGAACGCAGGCTGATCCCATTGTTTCTGTTTTGAAACTGTACACATGGAGATGGCAATGGTTCACTCAACTAAATGGTGACCACTTGTCTACTGGTTCCTACAGAAAACGTGTTTTGACCTTGACTTTGACCTTCTGGATTTCTTTAATGTCTTGCTCCTTCAGATTGTTGCATGTTTTACTTGCAGATAGATCTACTTCCTGGTTTCGAGCCCTCTACCGTCTTTTTGTTATGTTTTTGTCTCCTCTCTCTGCTCTCCTGGTAAAGACCCCTGGCTTTACTTGTCTGTGTTCTGCAGTATCCTTCAGTGCACCTACCACCATTTGGTGACTATACTTATGAAGAACAAGGAGATTCCTTAGACACAGCACCTCAGTTTAGCCAAAGTCAAAACAATTACAGTTAAAGATCCACTTCTTATGGTGAGAACTGTAACACCTAGACTATTCTACCTGCTATTCTGGTCCTACTAGATCCGTAGGAGATGGGGTGGAATGATTTACGGTAGGGAATTCCAAAACTCCTCTACTATCAATTGGGATTTACAATTCTAAGGACAGGGAACGGTAGTAACACAAAAAATTGTGACTTAGTCATCCACATGACTCCATCTGATTGACCAGTCCCATGAATAACAGATTTCAAAATGGGACCAAACCACCTAAGACATCATCATGACCATGACCATATTATGGTTCCATTTTGTATGGAGCCATAATAGGGCTGTTATAGTGTTATTGTACCACTATAGGCCTCTGAAAGAAGGTGAAGAACTCTATTGGATGGTGTTTATGGGCAGCATTGCATCAAGGGCAAAATATTTTGATTCTTCAGGCCAGGGTCGTTTCTAGGGCCAGGCGAGGGGTGACACCGCATGGGGCGCAAGTCAAAGGGGGGAGCTGGTCACACTGCAGGGGGGAGGCAACGGGTCAATTGCTGTCCCCCCCCCCCCTTGAGAATATAATTAGAGTCAGGGCGGAGAGCGGGTTGGGGAATTAGCGCTTCCATTGTGGAAGCGCTCATCTCCATAGTAATCTGTATTGCCGTCCTCAGGACAGCGATGCAGATGGCTGTGCTGCGGCGGGGGAGGGAGAGGTGTGTCCCTTTCCTGTTCCTCTGATAGGCTGGCGGCGCCTGAACCGTAAAGCTTGGGACACAGGCTGGAAGAGGCCTGCATCGCTGACATGGAGGTAAGTATAAGTGTTTATTTTATTTTATACGGGACAATACTTGTGACACATGATTGGGGGGGGGGGGCTTGGGGAGGCACTTCTAACTGGCACATGATTGGGGCATCTATGAGGGCACTTACTGGCACATTATTTGGGGGCATCTATGGGGGCACTTACTGGCACAATATTTGGGGGCATCTATGGGGGCACTCACTGGCACATTATTGGGGGCATCTATGGGGGCACTTTCTACTGGCACATTATTGGGGGCATCTATGGGGGCACTTTCTACTGGCACATTATTGGGGGCATCAATGGGGGCACTTCATACTGGTTCATTATTGGGGGGCCTCTATGGGGGCACTTACTGGCACATTATTGGGAGGCACCTATGGGGAAATTCTTACTGGCACATTATTGGGAGGCATCTATGGGGGCACTACTTACTGGCACATTATTGGGGTGCACTATGGGGGCTTCTACTGAGGCCACAAAGAAGGGGTATTTTATATGGGGGGCTCTGCATGGTACTACTATCAGGGGGTTTATCTGTTTCTGCAGTATAGTATTGGGGAGCACAGAGGCACAGTATTGGGGGTAATATGATGATTTGTCTCGAAGATAGGAGGAGGATGGAAAAGTAGTAAACTAAGATTTTTTGGGTCAAACTGTAGAGACGAAAAATGGCTGACAAATGATGGTTTGGTCTGAAAGGAGAAGATGAGGAAGAGGGAAGTAACATCTACATCAAAGGAGACGGCACTGGATGTAAGAGGTACGTGTAAACAAACTGAAAAGAAAAGGAAAGTGACCAAACTGAGATCTGTGGAGACTTTAAAGAGGACCTTTCATGGGTCCCATCAGGCTGTGTAGAGCGGTGCCCAGGGATCTCCCTGCACTTACTATTATCCCTCGGCGTCGCTTCGTTCGCCCGCTGTGGCCCCATTACCTTCTCCCGCGCTGTATGGTAATTGCTACTATCGGTTCACCAGGGAGGAGTCTGCCCTGTTTCTCCCTAGGCGTTCCTTCTCTCAGGCTGTAGCGCTGTCCAATCGCAATGCAGAGCTCACAGCCTGGGAGAAGCAACGCCTAGGAGAGAAGCTGATGTCTCCTCCCTGTTGCAAAGTTAGCAGCAATTACCATACAGCGCGTGGAATATACCGGGGGCCAGAGCGGGCGAATGGAGCGGCGCCCAGGGATAATAGTAAGTGCAGGGAGATCCCTGGGCGCCGCTCTACACAGCCTGATGGTTATCTTGCAATGTTGGGACCCATGAAAGGTCCTCTTTAAACGTGAATGGGGAGAGGGGCGCTTTTGTATTGTTCACCCTGTTGGCAAAATTCCCTAGAAACTGCCCTTCTTCAGGCTCCTGAGCACATACAGCAGCACATAGCTCTATGGCACAGAAGTGTGCAAGATTTTTGAGATATCACAAGAAGGATTTACCAATAGCACACACTTTCTCATAAAATTATTTGGGTTTCTGGGTACTTAGTTGGCCTTTAGTATCCTGGGACTCTGAGGAGCCTAATTCCAGTCTAAATCCCAGCCAAATCGAAGTCTAGTAGGCCACAGAGGTCAGGAGATCACAGATAGGTAGAGGAGGGTATGCAATCTAATCAGTAGCCAGAAGGGTTGTCATAGGGAAATCCTGTTTGAAAGAAGACCCAAGAAACTGTGGCGGAAGGTAGAACAAAGCCTGTGTGCTACTCCACGATGCTTCCAATGATACTTTCTCCTTCTACTGCAGATCTTCCAGGGTCGATTAGATTTACGCAACAGAAATTATAAAGATTTTTGGGTTATTGAGGAAAGACGACCACATCATATGGAGCAGCTTGTGGAGGGAATTGTGTCCGCTTCCTGTGGTCTAACCACATGAATCCGTAGAAATGTATTATATATGTCAACAGTTCTATGTAATTGTTCCAGGACCTTAAGCCTGTAGACTCCAGGAGGGAAAGTCTTCAGATTCTGCCTCCTGCAGGGATTTTATGCTTAGCAGGTTTGCATGTTTTTTTTAGGAAAACTTGCTCTAATTGGCTTAAAACGAAAATTAATTTACACGTTACTTTTGATCTAATGAATCCATCAAATGTCCTCTTTCCATTATAGTTTGGGATGTCATCTCATGTGGGCCTATGGTATTGAAGGTCTCTATGCACTTATCAATAGTAAGAAACAGGGCTGGCCCTTGGTGACCCCTGCTCCTTCCTGCTGTCATAGGCTGCACCCTTGTGCACTTTTTGTGGTTCACATCACTTTTTTGTATTCTTGGAGGTTCCTGTCGTATCTGAACAAGCCTGTGTAGCATGGAGAAGCAGTCTATTATACAGCAGATATTACAAGCCTGTGTAGCATGGAGAAGCAGTCTATTATGCAGCAGATATTACAAGCCTGTGTAGCATGGAGAAGCAGTCTATTATACAGCAGATGTTACAAGCCTGTGTAGCATGGAAAAGCAGTCTATTATACAGCAGATGTTACAAACCTGGTAGCATGGAGAGGCAGTCTAATATACAGCAGATGTTACAAGCCTGTGTAGCATGGAGAAGCAGTCTATTATGCAGCAGATATTACAAGCCTGTGTAGCATGGAGAAGCAGTCTAGTATACAGCAGATGTTACAAGCCTGTGTAGCATGGAGAAGCAGTCTATTATGCAGCAGATATTACAAGCCTGTGTAGCATGGAGAGGCAGTCTATTATACAGCAGATGTTACAAGCCTGTGTAGCATGGAGAAGCAGTCTATTATACAGCAGATGTTACAAACCTGGTAGCATGGAGAGGCAGTCTATTATACAGCAGATGTTACAAGCCTGTGTAGCATGGAGAGGCAGTATGTTATACAGCAGATATTACAAGACTGTGTAGCATGGAGAAGCAGTCTATTATACAGCAGATGTTACAATCCTGTGTAGAACGGAGAGGCAATCTATTATACAGCAGATTTTACAAGCCTGTGTAGCATGGAGAAGCAGTCTATTATACAGCAGATATTACAAGTCTGTGTAGAATGGAGAGGCAGTCTATTATACAGAAGATATTACAAGTCTGTGTAGAAGGGAGAGGCAGTCTATTATACAGCAGATATAACAAGCCTCTGTAGCATGGAGACTCAGTCTATTATACAGCAGATATTACAAGCCTGTGTAGCATAGAGAAGCAGTCTAGTATACAGCAGATATTACAAGCCTGTGAAGCATGGAGAGGCAGTCTATTATACATCAGATATTACAAGCCTGTGTAGCATGGAGACACAGTCTATTATACAGCAGATATTACAAGCCTGTGTAGCATGGAGAGGCAGTCTATTATACAGCAGATGTTACAAGCCTGTGTAGCATGGAGAGGCAGTCTATTATACAGCAGATGTTACAAGCCTGTGTAGCATGGAGAAGCAGTCTATTATACAGCGGATATTACAAGCCTGTGTAGCATGGAGAGGCAGTCTATTATACAGCAGATATTACAAGCCTGTGTAGCATGGAGAGGCAGTCTATTATACAGCAGATGTTACAAGCCTGTGTAGCATGGAGAGGCAGTCTATTATACAGCAGATATTACAAGCCTGTGTAGCATGGAGACACAGTCTATTATACAGCAGATATTACAAGCATCTGTAGCATGGAGACACAGTCTATTATACAGCAGATATTACAAGCCTGTGTAGCATGGAGAAGCAGTCTATTATACAGCAGATATTACAAGCCTGTGTAGCATGGAGAAGCAGTCTAGTATACAGCAGATATTACAAGCCTGTGTAGCATGGAGAAGCAGTCTAGTATACAGCAGATATTACAAGCCTGTGTAGCATGGAGAAGCAGTCTATTATACAGCAGATATTACAAGCATGTGTAGCATGGAGAAGCAGTTTATTATACAGCAGATATTACAAGCCTGTGTAGCATAGAGAAGCAGTCTAGTATACAGCAGATATTACAAGCCTGTGTAGCATGGAGAAGCAGTCTAGTATACAGCAGATATTACAAGCCTGTGTAGCATGGAGAAGCAGTCTAGTATACAGCAGATATTACAAGCCTGTGTAGCATGTAGAAGCAGTCTATTATACAGCAGATATTACAAGCATATGTAGCATGGAGAAGCAGTCTAGTATACAGCAGATATTACAAGCCTGTGTAGCATGGAGAAGCAGTCTATTATACAGCAGATATTACAAGCATGTGTAGCATGGAGAAGCAGTTTATTATACAGCAGATATTACAAGCCTGTGTAGCGTGGAGAGGCAGTCTATTATACAGCAGATATTACAAGCCTGTGTAGCATAGAGAAGCAGTCTAGTATACAGCAGATATTACAAGCCTGTGTAGCATAGAGAAGCAGTCTAGTATACAGCAGATATTACAAGCCTGTGTAGCATGGAGAAGCAGTCTATTATACAGCAGATATTACAAGCATATGTAGCATGGAGAAGCAGTTTATTATACAGCAGATATTACAAGCCTGTGTAGCGTGGAGAGGCAGTCTATTATACAGCAGATATTACAAGCCTGTGTAGCATAGAGAAGCAGTCTAGTATACAGCAGATATTACAAGCCTGTGTAGCATGTAGAAGCACAGAGGCACATATCACAGAAATAGCAGTGGAGATGCAGTCTAGTGTACGACACGCATTACAGTCCTGTGTAGTGAGAGGATGCAGTCTATTCAGCAGAAGATTAGAGATGAGCGACTCAAAGTCAATGAAGTGGAATTCGATCCGAATTTCAGGAAGCCCTCCTCTCTCCCACTGGCTGGGCACACAATGAGCTGTCAGCAGTAATTAAAACTGTGAGAATCAGGTACTCATGGATCCTGCCAGGAACCACACATGCCCTCCTGAATTCAACTGCCGAGGTCGGCATCCCACCTCCTAAGCCTGCTGTTCCATAATTTTATTAGAGACAACTGGAGGAGGAACATCTGTTGATGACCACCACAGAGGGACAGATTTTATGGCAATACTTAGTGCTGCACCATAGTATATGGTTCTGATGGAACGGTATTTTGCGCTATGTGCAACGTGCCGATCCGCAGGGGAGAACACGTGAGGTTCACGCTGGGCCGGAATGTACAAACAGTTCATCGGTTACTCACGGTTTAGCAGACGCCTCCCTGGGCCAGCAGTGCAGTGAAGGGGACAACAGCACCAGATTCTCCAGGGCACACTCGGTTAGAGGGGACACCAGCCAGGTGGTGATTGAGGTGCCCTTGATGGTGAATGGGGGCTGAGTCCTGGTTTAGGTTTTTGTCGTGACACCAGCACCTTGATGGTGCAAAATGTTGAGTGGTAGTAGTATGCAGTTAGAAGAATGAGGCAGGTTTAAATCCAACTAGGAACTTTACTATAACCAGGTTCTTGATAACAGTTTACATCTAGTTATTAAACAGTTTCTGATACACATGCAAGTAGGGTGTGATGAATTCCAGTAAAAGGCTGTAGTAATGTCTCAGGCTAGGGTAGTTAGTTATGTACTCACTGATAAACAGCTCTTTGCCTTGCTTCAGTCTCAGTTGAGGTAGTTTAAGTCTTCGTCTTCTACACACAAGCGATGCAACAGAAATCTTACCTGTCCTTAAAATAACGGTGAGGCCGCCGGAAGCTGATAAGCCCTACAACTAGATACAAAGGCGCCTGGAGCCCAGAATAATGGCTTTGTCCTTCCTTTGTCTTTGTCCAACAATAAACTTGACCAAGATTCACTTGCTACTCCAGAAAGAGTAAATGGTATAATAGAGACTTTTCTTCTGACCCTGCCTTCCTTGCTTAGTACATGAGATACAACTATGGCTCCTCTGGGCCGTGGAGCCCAAGAGAAAGCGCTTGAGAGGAGGGGAGACCTCTCCTACCTCCTCCACACTCCTGTACTCAACCACTACATCTTCCCAACTCCCCTAGCTAGGCCTGAACTATCCTATATATACTGTGGTGCTAGCCCCATCTAGTGGTGGATTTATGTAGTGCACCTGAAAGCCTGGTAAAAAGGGATTTCACACAGTAGTACAATGCAGCATGAAATTACAGAAGATGACAAAAAGCTTTTGCAGTTCCCACATAAGCTAGTGGGACGCTGCATATGGTATTGCTGACTCCACCTACTTGCGTTGTCCTGCCTTCTCTCAGTTTGGGTCCACATTTAGGTTTATTTCCAGGGCCACTTTAGGTTCCTGGTCCCCCCCCCCCCCCCGACTTCCATTCACCATTGCTTCTGTAGTGAAAGTGCCGTCTGATACAACCAGTTTTGGCGTGTATTTTGTTTAATTATAAGTACTTCCATCAACCCTTGCTTCTGGTCTGGCATGCTGCACGGGTGAAGAAAGCACGCTCCTCAGGGTTAAAAAAAAGAAAACTAGAGGTGATCACACCATTAAGGCCACAGATAACCCGAAAAAGGTTAGCCACCGAGGCCGCCGTTCTCTCAAGCAGAACACTTCTCTGCAAACTTTTAGTGGGGTCAAATTCTTTTACACTTAATTTGATGCGTCAATCAGTAGTTGCGGAGTTGGTGAGAAATTGCGGCCTGACAGGGTGAGACTGGTGACTGGGCCACTGTGTTGACTCCTCATGCTGTTGCCACCCTCACCACTCTGTGACTGGGCCACTGTGTTGACTCCTCATGCCGTTGCCACCCTCACCACTCTGTGACTAGGCCAGTGTGTTGACTTCTCAAACTGTTGCCACCCTCACCCCTCTGTGACTAGGCCAGTGTGTTGACTCCTCATGCGATTCCCACACTCACCACTCTGTGACTGGGCCGCTGTGTTGACTCCTCATGTGAATCCTCACGTGATTCCCACCCTCACCACTCTGTGACTCGGACACTGTGTTGACTCATGTGATTCCTCATGCAATTCCCATACTCACCACTCTGTGACAGGGCCACTGTGTTGACTCCTCATGCGATTCCCACCTCTACCACTCTGCAACTGGGCCACTGTGTTGACAACTCAAGCGATTCCCACCCTCACCACTCTGTTACTGGAACACTGTGTTAACGATTTATGCGATTCATCATGTGATTCACACCCTCACCACTCTGTGACTGGGCCACCGTGTTGACTCCTCATGCGATTCCTCATGCGATTCCAACCCTCACCACTCTGTGATTAGGCCACTGTGCTGATTCCTCATGCGATTCCAATCCTCACTTCTCTGTGACTGGGCCACTGTGTTGACAACTTATGCAATTCCTCATGAAATTCCCACACTCACAACTTTGTAACTCGGCCACTGTGTTGACTCCTCATGCTGTTGCCACCCACACCACTCTGTGATTGGGCAACCGTATTGACTCATCATGCTGTTGCCACCCTCACCACTCTGTGACTGGGCCACTGCGTTGACTACTCATGCTGTTGCCACCCTCACCACTCTGTGACAGGGCCAGTGTGTTGACTCCTCATGCGATTACCACACTCACCACTCTGTGACTGGCCCACTGTGTTGACTCCTCATGTGATTCCTCATGCGATTCCCACCCTCACCACTCTGTGACTGGGCCACTGTGTTGACTCATGCGATTCCTCACGCAATTCCCACACTCACCACTCTGTGACAGGGCCACCATGTTGACTCCTCATGCGATTCCTCATGCGATTCCAACCCTCACCACTCTGTGATTAGGCCACTGTGCTGACTCCTCATGCAATTCCAATCTTCACTACTTTGTGACTGGGCACAGTGTTGACAACTTATGCAATTCCTCACGAGATTCCCACACTCACCACTCTGTGACTCGTCCACTGTGTTGACTCCTCATGCTGTTGCCACCCTCATCACTCTGTGACTGGGCAACCGTGTTGACTCATCATGCTGTTGCCACCCTCACCACTCTGTGACTGGGCCACTGTGTTGACTCTTTATGCGATTCCCACCCTCACCACTCTGTGACTGGGCCACTGTGTTGACTCATGTGATTCCTCACGCAATTCCCACACTCACCACTCTGTGACAGGGCCACTGTGTTTACTCCTCATGCGATTCCCACCCCCACCACTCTGTGACTGGGCCACCGTGTTGACTCCTCATGCAATTCCTCATGAGATTCCCACACTCACCATTCTGTGACTGGGCCACCATGTTGACTCCTCATGCGATTCCTCATGTGATTCCAACCCTCACCACTCTGTGATTAGGCCACTGTGCTGACTCCTCATGCAATTCCAATCTTCACTATTTTGTGACTGGGCCACAGTGTTGACAACTTATGCAATTCTTATTCTTATGTTGACAACTTATGAGATTCCCACACTTACCACTCTGTGCACTCGTCCACTGTGTTGACTCCTCATGCTGTTGCCACCCTCATCACTCTGTGACTGGGCCACTGTGTTGACAACTCAAGCAATTCCCACCCTCACTACTCTGTGACTGGGCCACTGTGTTGACTCCGCCTGCTGTTGCCACCCTCACCATTCTATGACTGGGCCACTGTGTTGACTCCTCATGCGATTCCCAACCTCACTACTCTGTGACTGGGCCACTGTGCTGACTGCATATGCTGTTGCCACCCTCACCACTCTGTGACTGGGAAACCGTGTTGACTCCTCATGCGATTCCTCATGCGATTCCAACCCTTACCACTCTGTGATTGGACCATTGTGTTGACTCCTCATGTGGTTGCAACCCTCACCACTCTGTGACTGGGCCACTGTGTTGACGACTTAGGCAATTCCTCATGAGATTCCCACACTCGCCACTCTGTGACTGGGCGACTGTGTTTACTCCTCATGCTGTTGCCACCCCGACCACTCTGTGACTGGGGCACTGTGTTGACTCCTCATGCGGTTGCCACCCTCACCTCTCTGTGACTGGGACACTGTGTTGACGACTTATGCAATTCTTCATGAGATTCCCACACTCACCACTCTGTGACTGGGCCACCGTGTTGACTCCTCATGTGATTCCAACCCTCACCACTCTGTGATTGGGACATTGTGCTGACTCCTCATGCTGTTGCCACCCTTACCACTCTGTGACTGGGCCACTGTGCTGACTCCTCATGCTGTTGCCACCCTCACCACTCTGTGACTGGGCCAGTGTGTTGACTCCTCATGCGTTTCCCACACTCACCACTCTGTGACTGGAACACTGTGTTGACGATTTATGCGATTCTTCATGTGATTCACACCCTCACCACTCTGTGACTGGGCCACCGTGTTGACTCCTCATGCGATTCCTCATTCGATTCCAACCCTCACCACTCTGTGACTGGAACACTGTGTTGACGATTTATACGATTCTTCATGTGATTCACACCCTCACCACTCTGTGACTGGGCCACCGTGTTGACTCCTCATGCGATTCCTCATTCGATTCCAACCCTCACCACTCTGTGACTGGAACACTGTGTTGACGATTTATACGATTCTTCATGTGATTCACACCCTCACCACTCTGTGACTGGGCCACCGTGTTGACTCCTCATGCGATTCCTCATTCGATTCCAACCCTCACCACTCTGTGACTGGAACACTGTGTTGACGATTTATACGATTCTTCATGTGATTCACACCCTCACCACTCTGTGACTGGGCCACCGTGTTGACTCCTCATGCGATTCCTCATTCGATTCCAACCCTAACCACTCTGTGACTGGAACACTGTGTTGACGATTTATGCGATTCTTTATGTGACTCACACCCTCACCACTCTGTGACGGGGCCACCGTGTTGACTCCTCATGCAATTCCTCATGCGATTCCAACCCTCACCACTCTTTGATTAGGCCACTGTGCTGACTGCTTATGCGATTCCAATCATCACTACTCTGTGACTGAGCCACTGTGTTGACAACTTATGCAATTCCTCATAAGATTCCCACACTCACAACTCTGTGACTCGGCCACTGTGTTGACTTGTCAGGCTGTTGCCACCCTCACCACTCTGTGACTGGGCAACCGTGTTGACTCATCTTACTGTTGCCACCCTCACCACTCTGTAACTGGGCCACTGTGTTGACTCGCCATGCAATTCCCACCCTCACCACTCTGTGACTGGGCCACTGTGTTGACGACTTATGCAATTCCTCATGAGATTCCCACACTCACCACTCTGTGACTGGGCCACTGTGTTGATGACTCAAGCGATTCCCACCTTCACTACTCTGTGACTGGGCCACTGTGTTGACGATTTATGCGATTCTTTATGTGATTCACACCCTCACCACTCTGTGACTGGGCCACTGTGTTGACTCCTGATGCTGTTGACACCCTCTCCACTCTGTGACTGGGCCAGTGTGTTGACTTCTCAAACTGTAGCCACCCTCACCACTCTTTGACTTTGCCACTGTGTTGACTCCTCATGCGATTCCCACACTCACCACTCTGTGACTGGGCCACTGTGTTGACTCCTCGTGTGGTTCCTCATGCGATTCCCACCCTCACCACTCTATGACTGGGCCACTGTGTTGACTCATGCGATTCCTCATGCAATTCCCACACTCACCACTCTGTGACAGGGCCACTGTGTTGGCTCCTCATGCGATTCCCACCCCCACCACTCTGTAACTTGGCCACCGTGTTGACTCCTCATGCAATTCCTCATGAGATTCCCACATTCAACACTCTGTGACTGGAACACTGTTTTGACGATTTATACGATTCTTCATGTGATTCACACCCTCACCACTCTGTGACTGGGCCACCGTGTTGACTACTCATGCGAAATCTTATGCAATTCCCACACTCACCACTCTGTGACTGGGCCACTGTGTTGACGACAAGCGATTTCCATCCTCACCACTCTGTGACTGGAACACGGACTGCTCATGCTGTTGCCACCCTCACCACTCTGTGATTGGGCAACCGTGTTGACTTATCATACTGTTGCCACCCTCACCACTCTGTGACTGTACCACTGTGTTGATTCCTCATGCCGTTGCCACCCTCACCACTCTGTGACAGGGCCACTATGTGGACTCCTCATGCGATTCCCAACCTCACTACTCTGTGACTGGGCCACTGTGCTGACTGCATATGCTGTTGCCACCCTCACCACTCTGTGACTGGACAACCATGTTGACTCCTCATGCAATTCCAACCCTTACCACTCTGTGATTGGGCCACTGTGCTGACTCCTCATGTGATTCCCACCCTCACCACTCTGTGACTGGGACACTGTGTTGACGACTTATGCAAATCCTCATGAAATTCCCACAATCACCACTCTGTGACTGGGCCACCGTGTTGAATCCTCATGCGATTCCTCATTTGATTCCAACCCTCACCACTCTGTGACTAGGCCAGTGTGTTGACTCCTCATGCTGTTGCCACCTTCACCACTCTGTGACTGGGCCATTGTGTTGACGACTTAGGCAATTCCTCATGAGATTCCCACACCCACAACTCTGTGACTGGGCCACTGTGTTGACTCCTCATGCGATTCCAACCCTCACCACTATGTGATTGGGCCACTGTGCTGACTCCTCATGCTGTTGCCTCCCTCACCACACTGTGACTGGGCCAGTGTGTTGACTTCTCATGCTGTTGCCACTCTCACCACTCTGTGACTGGGCCACTGTGTTGACTTCTCTTGCTGTTGCCACCCTTACCACTCTGTGACTGAACCACTGTGCCAATTTCTCATGCTGTTTCCACCCTCATCACTCTGTGACTGGGCCACTGTGTTGACTTCTCATGCCATTGCCACCCTCACCACTCTGTGACAGGACCACTGTGCTGACTCCTCATGCAATTCCAATTCTCACTACTCTGTGACTGGGCCATTGTGTTGACGACTTATGCAATTCCTCATGAGATTCCCACACTCACCACTCTGTGACTGGGCCACTGTGTTGACTCCTCATGCTGTTGCCACCCTCACAACTCTGTGACTGGGCAACCGTGTTGACTAATTATGCTGTTGCCTTCCTCACCACTCTGTGACTGGGCCCCTGTGCTGTCTGCATATGCTGTTGCCACCCTCACCACTCTGTGACTGGGCCATTGTGCTGACTCCTCATGCGATTCCAATCCTCACTACTCTGTGACTGGGCCCCTGTGATGACGACTTGTAAAATTCCTCATAAGATTCCCACACTCACCACTTTGTGACTGGGCAACCGTGTTGACTCATCATGCTGTTGCCACCCTCACCACTCTGTGACTGGGCCACTGTGTTAACGACTTAGGCAATTCCTCATGAGATTCCCACACTCACCACTCTGTGACTTGGCCACTGTGTTGACTCCTCATGCGATTCCTCATGCGATTCCTCATGCGATTCCAACCCTCACCACTCTGTGATTGGGCCACTGTGCCGATTCCTCATGCTGTTTCCACCCTTATTACTCTGTGACTGGGCCACTGTGACTTCTCATGCCATTGCCACCCTCACCACCCTGTGAAAGGACCACTGTGCTGACTCCTCATGCGATTCCAATTCTCATTACTCTGTGACTGGGCCACTGTGTTGATGACTTATGCAATTTCTCATGAGATTCCCACACTCACCACTCTGTGACTGGGCCACTGTGTTGACGACTTATGCAATTCCTCATGAGATTCCCACAATCACCACTCTGTGACTGGGCCACTGTGTTGAATCCTCATGCGATTCCTCATGTGATTCCAACTCTCACCACCCTGTGATTGGGCCACTGTGTTGACTCCTCATGCTGTTGCCACCCTCACCACTTTGTGACTCGGCCACTGTGCTGACTCCTCACGCGATTCCAATCCTCACCACTCTGTGACTGGGCCACTGTGTTGACGACTTATGAAATTCCTCATGAGATTCCCACACTCACCACTCTGTGACTGGGCCACTGTGTTGACGACTTATGCAATTCCTCATGAGATTCCCACAATCACCACTCTGTGACTGGGCCACCGTGTTGAATCCTCATGCGATTCCTCATGTGATTCCAACCCTCACCACCCTGTGATTGGGCCACTGTGTTGACTCCTCATGCTGTTGCCACCCTCATGACTCTGTGACTCGGTAACCATGTTGTCTCATCATACTGTTGCCACCCTCACCACTCTGTGACTGTGCCACTGTGTTGACTCCTCATGCGATTCCCACCCTCACCACTCTGTTACTGGGCCATTGTGTTGACGACTTATGCAATTCCTCATGAGATTCCCACACTCACCACTCTGTGATTCGGCTACTGTGCTGACTCCTCATGCTGCTGCCACCCTCACCACTCTGTGACTGGGCCACTGTGCTGACTCCTCATGCGATTCCAATCCTCACTACTCTGTGACTGGGCCACTGTGTTGACGACTTATGAAATTCCTCATGAGATTCCCACCCTCACCACTCTGTGACTGGGCCACTGTGTTTACTCCTCATGCCGTTGCCACCCTCACCACTCTGTGACTGGGCCAGTGTGTTGACTTCTCAAACTGTAGCCACCCTTACCACTCTGCGACTGGGCCACTGTGTTGACTCCTCATGCGATTCCCACCCTCACCACTTTGTGACTGGGCCACTGTGTTGACGACTTATGCAATTCCTCATGAGATTCCCACACTCACCACTCTGTGACTGGGCCACTGTGTCGACGATTTATGTGATTCTTAATGTGGTTCCCACCCTCACCACTCTGTGACAGGGCCACTGTGTTGACTCCTTGTCATGGTCTTACCTTCTTGCTGCTCTCCTTCGTTTGACATGTGCTGGCGGCCATCTTGGTTTCTGGGTTTCTTGTAGCCTCCCACCCTGCGGCTTCTCCTTCCCACTGGGAGGAGCTGGATGCCTAGCTCATATATATAGGAGGTCTGTGGCTTCAGTTCCTTGCTTGGTCCTCCTGTGTTCACATGCTTCTAAGACTGCTGCTGCTTCTGGTTCCTGATCCAGGCTTCGTCTGACTACCCTGCTGGTTCCTGATCCAGGCTTCGTCTGACTACCCTGCTGGTTCCTGATCCAGGCTTCGTCTGACTACCCTTCTGGTTCCTGACCTCTGGCTTCGCAAGACCCTGCTTCGGTTTAGCCATCCGTTTGGACTTTTGCCTTACAGCTTGATTTTCAATAAAGCCTTCTTATTTCCACTTATCTCTTGTTGTACGTCTGGTTCATGGTTCCATGACACTCCTCATGCGATTCCCACCCCCACCACTCTGTAACTGGGCCACCGTGTTGACTCCTCATGCAATTCCTCATGAGATTCCCACATTCACCACTCTGTGACTCGAAGACTGTGTTGACGATTTATACGATTCTTCATGTGATTCACACCCTCACCACTCTGTGACTGGGCCACCGTGTTGACTCCTCATGCGAATCTTCATGCGATTCCCACACTCACCACTCTGTGACTGGGCCACTGTGTTGACGAATCAAGCAATTCCCACCCTTACCACTCTGTGACTGGAACACTGTGTTGACTATTTATGCGATTCTTCATGTGATTCACACCCTCACCACTCTGTGACTGGGCCACTGTGTTGACTCCTCATGCTGTTGCCACCCTCACCACTCTGTGACTGGGCCATTGTACTGACTCCTCATGCGATTCCAATCCTCACTACTCTGTGACTGGGCCACTGTGTTGACGACTTATGAAATTCCTCATGAGATTCCCACACTCACCACTCTGTGACTGGGCCACTGTGTTGACTCCTCATGCGGTTGCCACCGTCATCACTCTGTGACTGGGCAACCGTATTGACTCATCATGCTGTTTCTACCCTCACCACTGTGTTGACTCCTCATGTGATTCCTTATTCAATTTCAACCCTCACAACTCTGTGACAGGGCCACTGTGCTGACTCCTCATGCTGTTACCACCCTCACCACTCTATGACTGTGCCAGTGTGTTGACTCCTCTTGCTGTTGCCACCCTTACAACTCTGTGACTGGGCCACTGGGCCGATTCCTCATTCTGTTTCCACCCTCATCACTCTGTGACTGGGCCACTGTGACTTCTCATGCCATTGCCACCCTCACCACTCTGTGAAAGGACCACTGTGCTGACTCCTCATGCTGTTGCCACCCTGTGTTGATGACTTATGCAATTCCTCATGAGATTCCCACACTCACCACTCTGTGACTGGGCCACTGTGTTGACTCCTCATGCTGTTGCCACCCTCACCACTCTGTGACTGGGCAACCGTGTTGACTCATCATGCTGTTGCCACCCTTGCCACTCTGTGACTGGGCCCCTGTGCTGACTGCATATGCTGTTGCCACCCTCACCACTCTGTGACTGGGCCACTGTGTTGATGACTTATGAAATTCCTCACCAGTTCTCCACACTCACCACTCTGTGACTGGGCCACTGTGTTGACTCCTCATGCTGTTGCCACCCTCATCACTCTGTGACTGGGAAACTGTGTTGACTCATCATACTGTTGCCACCCTCACCACTCTGTGACTGGGCCTCTGTGTTGACTCCTCATGCGATTCCCACCCTCACCACTCTGTGACTGGGCCACTGTGTTGACGACTTATGCAATTCCTCATGAGATTTCCACACTCGCCACTCTGTGACTGGGCCACTGTGTCGACGATTTATGCGATTCTTAATGTAGTTCCCACCCTCACCACTCTGTGACAGGGCCAGTGTGTTGACTCCTCATGCGATTCCAACCCTCACTACTCTGTGATTGGGCCACTGTGCTGACTCCTCATGCTGTTGCCACCCTCACCATTCTGGGACTGGGCCAGTGTGTTGACTCTTCTTGCTGTTTCCACCCTTACCACTCTGTGACTGGGCCACTGTGCTGATTCCTCATGCTGTTTCCACCCTCACCACTCTGTGACTGGGCCACTGTATTAACTTCTCATGCCATTGCCACCCTCACCACTCTGTGACAGGGCCGCTAGAAATCTATGTTGGATCAGCTGATAATGGTGTAAAAGGAGTGCGCTCTTTCACTCTATAGTAGGATCTTGGGACTCTACACGGTTCTTTATACCTGGCACTAACATTGACTTGTAAGGTTGAGTTCACACTTTAGTTATTTGGTCAGTTTTTCCCCCAAATAAGTGAAGTATGCAGTGATTCTAAGAGCGACGTCTGTCATCTGTAAGTCAAATGGACTCACAGTATTATTTCACTACCCCAGCAGACTCCCTATGCGTGTTACTGCAAGGCACAGCGTTCTACACAACTATAAAGGCTCTCTGCAACCAGGACATAGCTGTTTTTTAACGCAATTCATTACAAATAAATTCGTATCCAATCAAATCTTTTTGGGAAATTCGGCGAACCATCCAAATTGAATTTGAGACATTCGCACATCTCTGCAGAAGATATTATATACCTGTATAGTATGAAAAGGCCACATATTGAGCAACAGATATTACAAGCTTACACAGCAGTGGAGAGACAGTCTGCTGTACAACAGAAATTAAAGGACTATATAGCATAAAGAGGCGCTGTATTGCACAGCAGATATTACACGCCTATGTAACAAGAGAGGCAGTCTATTGTACAGCAGACATTAAAATCCTGTGCACTATAGAGAGGCAGTCTATTATATAGCAGATATTACAATCCTTTGCCCTCTGTGATGCTGTCTATTGTTCAGCAGATGCTACAATCCTGTGCACCATGGAGAGGCAGCCTATTAAAGAAGAGATATTATAATCCTGAGCACTATGAGACGCAGTCTATTGTACAGCAGATACTACAAGCCTGTGCACCATAACTGATATTCTATTGCTGAGCATATATTACAAGCCTATGGACCATGAGAGGCAGCATATTGTATAGCAGATACAGTTGCAAGAAAAATTATGTGAACCCTTTGGAATGATCTGGATTTCTGCACAAATTGGCCATAAAATGTGATCTGATCTTCATCTAAGTCCCAACAATAGACAATCACAGTCTGCTTAACCTAATAACACACAAAGAGTTAACTGTTACCATGTTTTTATTGAACACACCATGTAAACATTCACAGTGCAGGTGGAAAAAGTATGTGAACCCTTGGATTTAATAACTGGTTGAACCTCCTTTGGCAGCAATAACTTCCACCAAACGTTTCCTGTAGTTGCAGATCAGACGTGCACAACGGTCAGGAGTAATTCTTGACCATTCCTCTTTACAGAACTGTTTCAGTTCAGCAATATTCTTGGGATGTCTGGTGTGGATCGCTTTCTTGAGGTCATGTCACAGCATCTCAGTCGGGTTGAGGTCAGGACTCTGACTGGGCCCCTCCAGAAGGCGGATTTTCTTCTGTTTAATCACTTCAGCCCCGCTAGCTGAAACCCCCTTCATGACCAGAGCACTTTTTACACTTCGGCACTACACTACTTTCACCGTTTATCGCTCGGTCATGCAACTTACCACCCAAATGAATTTTACCTCCTTTTCTTCTCACTAATAGAGCTTTCATTGGGTGGTATTTTATTGCTGCTGACATTTTTACTTTTTTTGTTATTAATCGAAATGTAACGATTTTTTTGCAAAAAAATGACATTTTTCACTTTCAGCTGTAAAATTTTGCAAAAAAAACGACATCCATATATAAATTTTTCGCTAAATTTATAGTTCTACATGTCTTTGATAAAAAAAAATGTTTGGGCAAAAAAAAAAATGGTTTGGGTAAAAGTTATAGCGTTTACAAACTATGGTACAAAAATGTGAATTTCCGCTTTTTGAAGCAGCTCTGACTTTCTGAGCACCTGTCATGATTCCTGAGGTTCTACAATGCCCAGACAGTAGAAAAACCCCACAAATGACCCCTTTTCAGGAAAGTAGACACCCTAAGGTATTCACTGATGGGCATAGTGAGTTCATAGAACTTTTTATTTTTTGTCACAAGTTAGCGGAAAATGATGATGATTTTTTATTTTTATTTTTTTCTTACAAAGTCTCATATTCCACTAACTTGCGACAAAAAATAAAAAATTCTAGGAACTCGCCATGCCCCTCACGGAATACCTTGGGGTGTCTTCTTTCCAAAATGGGGTCACTTGTGGGGTAGTTATACTGCCCTGGCAATTTAGGGGCCCAAATGTGTGAGAAGTACTTTGCAATCAAAATGTGTAAAAAATGACCGGTGAAATCCGAAAGGTGTACTTTGGAATGTGGGCCCCTTTGCCCACCTAGGCTGCAAAAAAGTGTGACACATCTGGTATCGCCATACTCAGGAGAAGTTGGGGAATGTGTTTTGGGGTGTCATTTTACATATACCCATGCTGGGTGAGAGAAATATCTTGGCAAAAGACAACTTTTCCAATTTTTTTATACAAAGTTGGCATTTGACCAAGATATTTTTCTCACCCAGCATGGGTATATGTAAAATGACACCCCAAAACACATTCCCCAACTTCTCCTGAGTACGGCGATACCAGATGTGTCACACTTTTTTGCAGCCTAGATGCGCAAAGGGGCCCAAATTCCTTTTAGGAGGGCATTTTTAGACATTTGGATCCCAGACTTCTTCTCACACTTTCGGGCCCCTAAAAAGCCAGGGCAGTATAAATACCCCACATGTGACCCCACTTTGGAAAGAAGACACCCCAAGGTATTCAATGAGGGGCCTGGCGAGTTCATAGAATTTTTTTTTTTTTTGCATAAGTTAGCGGAAATTGATTTTTTTTGTTTTTTTCTCACAAAGTCTCCCTTTCCGCTAACTTAGGACAAAAATTTCAATCTTTCATGGACTCAATATGCCCCTCACGGAATACCTTGGGGTGTCTTCTTTCCGAAATGGGGTCACATGTGGGGTATTTCTACTGCCCTGGCTTTTTAGGGGCCCTAAAGCGTGAGAAGAAGTCTGGAATATAAATGTCTAAAAATGTTTACGCATTTGGATTCTGTGAGATTTCATTTTTTGACACAAGTTAGTGGAATATGAGACTTTGTAAGGAAAAACAAAAACAAACAAAAAATTTCCGCTAACTTGGGCCAAAAAAATGTCTGAATGGAGCCTTACAGGGGGGGGGGGGGGGGGGTGATCAATGACAGGGGGGTGATCAATGACAGGGGGGTGATCACCCATATAGACTCCCTGATCACCCCCCTGTCACTGATCACCCCCCCTGTAAGGCTCCATTCAGACGTCCGCATGATTTTTACGGATCCATGGATACATGGATCGGATCCGCAAAACACATGCAGATGTCTGAATGGAGCCTTACAGGGCGGTGATCAATGACAGGGGGTGATCAGGGAGTGTATATGGGTGATCACCCCTCTGTCATTGATCACCCCCCTGTAAGGCTCCATTCAGACGTCCGCATGATTTTTACGGATCCATGGATACCAAAACACATGCGGACGTCTGAATGGAGCCTTACAGGGGGGTGATCAATGACAGGGGGTGATCAGGGAGTGTATATGGGTGATCACCCCTCTGTCATTGATCACCCCCTGTAAGGCTCCATTCAGACGTCCGCATGATTTTTACGGATCCATGGATACATGGATCGGATCCGCAAAACACATGCAGATGTCTGAATGGAGCCTTACAGGGGGGTGATCAATGACAGGGGGTGATCAGGGAGTGTATATGGGTGATCACCCCTCTGTCATTGATCACCCCCCTGTAAGGCTCCATTCAGACGTCCGCATGATTTTTACGGATCCATGGATACCAAAACACATGCGGACGTCTGAATGGAGCCCTACAGGGGGGTGATCAATGACAGGGGGGTGATCAGGGAGTGTATATGGGTGATCACCCGCCTGTCATTGATCACCCCCCTGTAAGGCTCCATTCAGACGTCCGCATGTGTTTTGCGGATCCGATCCATGTATCCATGGATCCGTAAAAATCATGCGGACGTCTGAATGGAGCCTTACAGGGGGGTGATCAATGACAGAGTGGTGATCAATGCAGGGGGTGATCAGGGAATCTATATGGGTGATCACCCGCCTGTCATTGATCACCCCCCTGTAAGGCTCCATTCAGACGTCCGTATGTGTTTTGCGGATCCGATCCATGTATCAGTGGATCCGTAAAAATCATGCGGATGTCTGAATGGAGCCTTACAGGGGGGTGATCAATGACAGAGGGGTGATCAATGACAGGGAAGTGATCAGGAAGTCTATATGCGTGATCACCCACTTGTCATTGATCACCCCCCTGTAAGGCTCCATTCAGACGTCCGTATGCGTTTTGCGGATCCGATCCATGTATCCGTGGATCCGTAAAAATCATACGGACGTCTGAACGGAGCCTGACAGGGGGGTGATCAATGACAGGGGGGTGATCAATGACAGGGGGGTGATCAGGGAGTTTATATGGGGTGATCAGGGGTTCATAAAGGGTTAATAAGTGACGGGGGGGGGTGTAGTGTAGTGTAGTGTTTGGTGCGACTTTACTGACCTACCTGTGTCCTCTGGTGGTCGATCCTAACAAAAGGGACCACCAGAGGACCAGGTAGGAGGTATATTAGACGCTGTTATCAAAACAGCGTCTAATATACCTGTTAGGGGTTAAAAAATTCGGATCTCCAGCCTGCCAGCGAGCGATCGCCGCTGGCATGCTGGAGATCCACTCGCTTACCTTCTGTTCCTGTGAGCGCGCGCGCCTGTGTGCGCGCGTTCACAGGAAATCTCGGCTCTCGCGGGAGGACGCGTATATGCGTCCACCCAGAAGAGCAGGGCCGCCGGCAGGACGCAATCCTGCGTACGGCGGTCCTGTAGTGGTTAAGCCATTCTGTTGTCGATTTACTTCTATGCTTTGGGTCGTTGTCCTGTTGCAACACCCATCTTCTGTTGAGCTTCAGCTGGTGGACAGATGGCCTTAAGTTCTCCTGCAAAATGTCTTGATAAACTTGGGAATTCATTTTTCCTTCGATGATAACAATCTGTCCAAGCCCTGACGCAGCAAAGCAGCCCCAAACCATGATGCCCCCACCACCATACTTCACAGTTGGGATGAGGTTTTGAGGTTGGCGTGCTGTGCCTCTTTTTCTCCACACATCGTGCTGTGTGTTTCTTCCAAACAACCCAACTTTGGTTTCATCTGTCCACAGAATATTTTGCCAGTACTGCTGTGGAACATCCAGGCGCTCTTGTGCAAACTGTAAACGTGCAGCAATGTTTTTTTTGGACAGCGGTGGCTTTCCCTGTGGTATCCTCCCATGAAATCCATTCTTGTTTAGCGTTTTATGTATCGTAGATTCGCTATTATTGATGTTAGCACATGCCAGAGACTTCTGTAAGTCTTTAGCTGACACATTGAGCAGTCTGCGCTATGCTCTTGCAGTCATTTTTACAGGACGGCCACTCCTAGGGAGAGTAGCAGCAGTGCTGAACTTTCTCCATTTATAGACAATTTGTCTTACCGTGGACTGATGAACAGCAAGGCTTTTGGAGATACTTTTATAACCCTTTCCAGCTTCATGCAAGTCAACAATTCTTAATCGTAGGTCTTCTGAGAGCTCTTTTGTGCGAGGCATCATTCACATCAGGCAATGCTTCTTGTGAAAAGCAAACCCAGAACTGGTGTGTGTCTTTTATAGGGCAGGGCAGCTGTAACCAACACCTCCAATCTCATCTCATTGACTGGACTCCAGTTGGCTGACACCTCACTCCAATTAGCTCTTGGAGATGTCATTAGTCTAGGGGTTCACATACTTTTTCCACCTGCACTGTGAATGTTTACATGGTGTGTTCAATAAAAACATGGTAACATTTAACTCTTTGTGTGTTATTAGGTTAAGCAGACTGTGATTGTCTATTGTTGTGACTTAGATGAAGATCAGATCACATTTTAGGACCAATTTGTGCAGAAATCCAGATCATTCCAAAGGGTTCACATACTTTTTCTTGCAACTGTATTACAATCCTGTGCACTATACAAGGAGGTCTATAATACAGCGGACACTATAATTCTGTGCACTATGAAAGCAGTTCTGTTATATAGTAGAGACTATAATCCTGTGCACCATGGAGAGGCACTCTATCATATGGCGGATATTACCCGCCCGTGTACACCATGAGAGGTATCCTATTATAAATCAGAATGCAGGTACTAAATTCCTCTACACCATAAAGAGGCAGTCTATCGTATAGCAGATATTACAAGCCTGTGCACCACGAGAGGCAGTCTATCGTATAGCAGATATTACAAGCGGAGGCCACGTATTGTACATCAGATACTACAATCCTGAACACTATGAGAGGAGGTCTGTTGTACAGCAGATATAACAAGCCTGTGCACAAAGGAGAGGCACTGTACCATAGCGAGGCAGTCTATTGTAGAGCAGATATTACAAACTGATAAAGCACTGAGAGGCAGTCTATGGTACAATATAAATGTGTAGGATGGAGAGGCAGTCTAATCTACAGCAGACAATACAAATCCATGCAGCAGGGAGAGGCAGTCTATTGTGCAGCAGTAGTTTCATGTGACTCCATGATAGTGGCTGCGGCTAGGTATTACCCAGCGGGGTGGTTTACATGAGCTTAAAGGCAGGGTCTGTAATAAAATTGTCATCGTGTGATTGGTTGCGGTGCTCATAGCCGCTATAAGTGCCCCCACTGATACCGATCTTGCTTTTCAGTACAGAAGGAAGTAATTCCACCAGGAAAGTAGGAAATGTGGGGCTAGTCGTCGGCAGATGCATTGTGTGTTTACACTGAGGGGTTCTGTGCAAGCTCCGCGCAGCAATGTTTATCAGAGGAATAATCCTACATGGCATTAATTGGAGCGGCTGTCCAATATGCAGCGAGGAATGCAGTAGCCGGAGATCTGTATGTATGGAGCTGCATCTCTGAGCTTTGTCACAGGAACTTTTTTTTAGTTCCACATTGTATTTATGTCCATTCATTAAGATTAATAATATTAGATACTTTATGTTTTTAGATTTTACTCCAGTCACATGCAAAGCTGCATTCAAAAGACTGCCAGTTTACTGGAAACTTACCAATGCTTCCTGCTTGTTCGGTGTCTCCACGCAGCACGCTATGCTGTGGGGGCGATGCAGGTTGGGAGATGTAGTGTTTACAGCAAGCATTGACCTAGGTTTCCAGCAGTGCATTGGAACACAGCACATCATAACCAAGAAATACTGTTAGATGTGGGTCTGTCAGTGCTCAATGCAGCTTCGGATGTGAAAGGAGTAGAAGAAATGATGTTCAACTGAAAACAAGCGTTTGGTTGTCAGTTATGTCTTCGAGAATACCTAATAAAGTATAACTATTACTGCGGACGTGACCCCTAAAAACAAGATTAAAACACAATAGCTCTACATGGAAGTTGCATAAAATATTCCACAAGTGAAGCTTTAACCATCAGTTACCTGATCTGACAACAGCACAATAAGGGTCCTAATTAGAAGAACTAAACAATTTCTTGCAGAGTCCTATGTCCTAGGGGAGCTGTGTGCCGAGGAGGGTAAAATAAGACTGTTTTTGCCAGTCTAATTTTATAATCCGATACTAAACCTATGTACAAGAAAACAGCTAAGATAATACTGCTCCTATGTACAAGAATATCATTACTATAATACTGCTCCTATGTACTAATGTACAGGATAAGCATTACTACTAATACTGCTCCTATGTACAAGAATATAACTTACTAAAATGACTGCCTCCTATGTACAGAATATAACTACTATAATACTGCTCCTATGTACAAGATATAATACGATAATACTCCTATGTACAGGAATATAACTACGTAATACTGGCCTCCTATGTACAAGAATATAACTACTATAATACGACCTCCTATGTACAAGAATATAACTACTATAATACTGCTCCTATGTACAAGAATATAACTACTATAATACTGCTCCTATGTACAAGAATATAACTACTATAATACTGCCTCCTATTACAAGAATATAACTACTATAATACTGCTCCTATGGACAAGAATATAACTACTATAATACTGCTCCTATGTACAAGAATATAACTACTATAATACTGGCTCCTATGTACAAGAATATAACTACTATAAATCTGCCTCCTATGTACAAGAATATAACTACTATAATACTGCTCCTATGTACAAGAATATAACTACTATAATACTCGCTCCTATGTACAAGAATATAACTACTATAATACTGCTCCTATGTACAAGAATATAACTACTATAATACTGCTCCTATGTACAAGAATATAACTACTATAATACTGCTCCTATGTACAAGAATATAACTACTATAATACTGCTCCTATGTACAAGAATATAACTACTATAATACTGCTCCTATGTACAGAATATAACTACTATAATACTGCTCCTATGTACAAGAATATAACTACTATAATACTGCTCCTATGTACAAGAATATAACTACTATAATACTGCTCCTATGTACAAGAATATAACTACTATAATACTGCTCCTATGTACAAGAATATAACTACTATAATACTGCTCCTATGTACAAGAATATAACTACTATAATACTGCTCCTATGTACAAGAATATAACTACTATAATACTGCTCCTATGTACAAGAATATAACTACTATAATACTGCTCCTATGTACAAGAATATAACTACTATAATACTGCTCCTATGTACAAGAATATAACTACTATAATACTGCTCCTATGTACAAGAATATAACTACTATAATACTGCTCCTATGTACAAGAATATAACTACTATAATACTGCTCCTATGTACAAGAATATAACTACTATAATACTGCTCCTATGTACAAGAATATAACTACTATAATACTGCTCCTATGTACAAGAATATAACTACTATAATACTGCTCCTATGTACAAGATATAACTACTATAATACTGCCTCCTATGTACAAGAATAACTACTATAATACTGCTCCTATGTACAAGAATATAACTACTATAATACTGCCTCCTATGTACAAGATACTATACTGCTCTAGTATACTACTGCCTCCTATGTACAAGAATATAACTACTATAATACTGCTCCTATGTACAAGAATATAACTACTATAATACTGGCCTCCTATGTACAAGAATAGAACTACTATAATACTGCTCCTATGTACAAGAATATAACTACTATAATACTGCTCCTATGTACAAGGAATATAACTACTATAATACTGCCTCCTATGTACAAGAATATAACTACTATAATACTGCTCCTATGTACAAGAATATAACTACTATAATACTGCTCCTATGTACAAGAATATAACTACTATAAATACTGCTCCTATGTACAAAAGTATAACTAACTATATTACTGCTCCTATGTACAAGAATAAACTACTATTAACTGCTCCTATGTACAAGGATATAACGTATATAATACTGCTCCTATGGACAAGAATATAACTACTATAATACTGCTCCTATGTACAAGAATATACTACTATAATACTGCTCCTATGTACAAGAACTACTATACTACCTGCATATGTAAGCTGCTAACTACTATAATACTGCCTCCTATGTACAAGGAATATAACTACTATAATACTGCTCCTATGTACAAGAATATAGCTACTATAATACTGCTCCTATGTACAAGATATAACACTATACATACTGCTCCTATGTACAAGAATATAACTACGATAATACTGCTCCTATGTACAAGAATATAACTACTATAATACTGCTCCTATGTACAAGAATATAACTACTATAATACTGCTCCTATGTACAAGAATATAACTACTATAATACTGCTCCTATGTACAAGATATAACTACTATAATACTGCTCCTATGTACAAGAATATAACTACTATAACTGCTCTACTTGTACAAGGATATAACTACTAATACTGCCTCCTATGTACAAGAATATACCTACTATAATACTGCTCCTATGTACAAGAATATAACTACTATAATACTGCCTCCTATGTACAAGAATATAACTACTATAATACTGCATCCTATGTACAAGAATATAACTGCTATAATACTGCCTCCTATGTACAAGAATATAACTACTATAATACTGCATCCTATGTACAAGAATTTAACTACTATAATACTGCTCCTATGTACAAGTATATAACAACTATAATACTGCTCCTATGTACAAGAATATAACTACTATAATACTGCTCCTATGTACAAGAATATAACTACTATAATACTGCTCCTATGTACAAGAATATAATACTATAATACTGCTCCTATGTACAAGAATATAACTACTATAATACTGCTCCTATGTACAAGAATATAACTACTATAATACTGCCTCCTATGTACAAGAATATAACTACTATAATACTGCTCCTATGTACAAGAATATAACTACTATAATACTGCTCCTATGTACAAGAATATAACTACTATAATACTGCCTCCTATGTACAAGAATATACCTACTATAATACTGCTCCTATGTACAAGGATATAACTACTATAATACTGCCTCCTAGCTGTGAGGACGTGTGTCAGTAGCTCTCCTGAGGCTTTGGATGTCTGGAGAAAGCCCAGGGCGGGGCCACTCTGGGTGGGAATGCTCCCCAAGCAAGGCCCAGGCTTCAAGGCCTATTCTGGGAAACAATTCCCAGACCTCTCACTCCATGGATAATTATCCAAAAGTTTCTTTGGAAGGAAGGAATGTTCCGAGTGTTGCCAGTCCCAGTGCAGCAGGAAGCAAAGAAGAAAAGAAAGTGTTTGAAGTAAAGAAGGAAACATCGCTGAGTAAGAGTATGGCTGCAGGTGTGCAATCCACCCCACCCGCAGGCAGACAGAGGAGAACGTCCCTGGAGAAGCAGACCATGCAGGAGAATCTGCAACAGCCTGTCCTGATGCGGTCTGACCGCACACGTTATGGGAGTGGGAACAGCGCAAAAGTCGCCAACACAACAGATGAGACCAGAGGGAGTACTGCAGGAAGGCTTCATGGGGCCACAAGTGCGGTCACTGGGAAGAACCAGGGGCCCAGTCACCAATCTGGAGATAGTGACCTCGCAGCAGTGACCACGGCTGCACCAAGCCCAGTGCAAGGACCAAGCAGAGGGACGCCTGTAAGGAGCCATTCTGTGAGTACACTGCCGACACAGCCCCCCAATACTCAGCGTGCACCAGAACTAAGTCTGGCCGAGCGGATCCCAGCTCTGGTCAAGAGACTAGAGACATTAAAAAAGACTAAACTACAGCTGCAGAAGCAGATAGATTGTGTGTATAAGCTAAAGGCAGCAAACCCCAACAATCAGGCTGTCCATGACAAGAAGCTGAGCTCCCTCGCTGTGCAGCTCGCTGACACTGTGCAGGACATGGAGGCTGTACTGGAGCAGATGGGACCAGTCGCTGAATCCTTCAGAAACCAGCAAAGGCTTGAGGGACATGAGGAAAAACCTGCGCCAGAACCATCTACATCTAAACCCAGGTCTCCAACCTGTCCAGATGACACCCAGCAGGCCTGTGCAAGACCAGTCCTCAGACCAGCCAGCTTCCCTTTTGAGAAAGGGAATTTGTACAGAGAAGTGGGAGAAAGTGTCCAGCACCAGCAAAGACCTGCAGAGACTCCTCAAAAGGTACCACAAGTTCCAGCAGTTTGTACTGTGAAGCAGGACTATGGACTCCAACCAGAAGGTAACTCTGCAGTAGCAGTGCAGTCACCACAAGCGCTGGGGGGCAGTAGAGAGCAGCAGGACTGTGGACTCTCGCCTGAAGGTAACTCTGCAGTAGCAGTGCAGTCACCACAAGGCCTGGGGGGCAGTAGAGAGCAGCAGGACTGTGGACTCTCGCCTGAAGGCAGCAGTGCAGCAGAGAGCTCACAGGTCATGGCTCAGCAGGACTGTCGGGGCTCTGTACAGCAGGATCATACTACCAGTGACTGCGTTGATATGACTGCATGTGATGTGACTGATGATGTTTCTGCAGAGGGGAGCGCTTCACAGTCTGTGTGGGATTTGGGGTCATCTCTAGACTCGGGTCCACCATTAGGTCAGCCTTCAGAGGCTTGTGACCCGCAGAGTATAAAGGATGGTGGTGGGGAGGGGGCTGTACAGTCTGATGCACAGCACTTCCCCCCTTTAGTTACACCAGAAGTGTCAGACCCCCATAGTGCAGGTGGTCAGCAGCCACCACAGCGCCCCCAAGTTCAGCAGGAGGGTGGAACTGGTGGTGTCTCCTCTGGTAATGCCTGGAGCCGTGGGTCACCATCCTTCACATCTAATGTGAACTATACAGGTCAGGCTTTTAAGAGGAGGAACGTGGTCAGGTTCAGGCATAGAGGGGCCAAGGAGGAGTTGCCTGACAGAAGGTTTGTGGTCCGTGAACTTCTGTGCCACCAAATGGGTTTCCTGCCATCTAACATCTTGGCAGTGATAAACCTTCCTGACAGGCAGGGGTATGACGTCAGCTTTAAACTCATGTCTGACCTGGACCGCTTCTGGGCTCATTTCTCCCGGGTGAGAGATGCTGATGGCTGGAATAAGTTCAGCCTCATCCCCATCTCTAGACCAGACACAGCAAGCGTCACCATAATATTCTGGAACGAGTCGGTACCCTACCAGGATATTGTTGTATGGCTAAAAAGACACTGTGACCTAATGTCAGATCTCACCAAGACCAGGGACGAGGATGACATATGGACTGGGGGGTGGAAGGTCCTGGTAAAGTTACGGCAGGTTAACAACATTACCCAGCATCTGCCCAACTCATTCTTTATTGGCCGGGAGAAAGGGGTATGCTTCTATGCGGGTCAGCCTAGAAAATGTTTTAAATGCGGAAAGGCCGGTCATATTGCGAGTGTGTGCACTCTGGTAAAATGTAACTTATGCGGGGAGATCGGCCATGTCAGCGCCACCTGCCAGAACATCCGGTGCAACCTCTGTGGTAGGATCGGTCACTCCCACAGGGACTGTCCAGACGCCTGGCATAATGTTTGTAAGGACTTCCCTGATGAGGACTTGCTGGAAGGGGCAGATGACCTAGAGGAGGAGACGCTGTTGTCAGGGTCAGCAGTGACACCGCCCGAGCCTCAGCACAATATGGGTGACAATATAGGTGACATAGTGCCTGACCAGTCCCAGCCAGGAGCCACTGAGGGGAACGGGGAGGTCACTGAGCAGGTTGTGGGCATGTCGTCTTCTGCCCCAGCATCAATAAATCCACAGAAAAGACGGAAGAAGGACAAAACCAGCCGTAAGCCTGAGGGGGAATGGACCACTGTCCAAAAACCTTCCAAAAAGAAAGTAGACCCCGGGTCAGGTGTCATGACCATAACAAATAGGTACGGTGTCCTATCAGAGTCAGACGCTGAGGAAGAGATGGAGAGAGAGTTAAAGAGAGTGGTAGATGAATTTAATGAGGACCAGGAGGGCGACCCCCCCACAAAAAGGAAACCCCCGCGAGCTAAACGTCTGTCCGAATCAGACATGGAGACAGGTGGTCGGCAGGTGGACTCAGACTCAGATCTATGATGATGGGGGTAATATCTCTGCTACTTGTGCTTTGCTTTGCTTTGATGGCTGACTTCAACCTTAAAGTGTTCTCCAGTAATGTGAACAGTGTCAGAGTGAGGAGGACCAGGCATGCGGTTTATGAACATCTAAGGTCTCTTGATGCTGATATATTCTTCCTACAAGAGACACGTTTAAATACGTTAGGACTCTTACGGGAAGCCGAGCGTGAATGGCGGTCTGGTCCATCCTTTTGGTCACTGGCTGTAGAACCAAGTGCCGGGGTCTCTATCCTCTTTAACACCAATGATGTAACTATACATAGGTTGACAGAGGTATTGATGGGACGGTGCCTAATTCTGGAAGTTACTATTCGGGGTAGGAGGCTCCGTCTCATCAATATCTATGGTTCGCAGACAGTGACTGAAAGGATTAACCTTTATAATGAAGTGAAGCCATATCTCTTCACATCTATCCCTATCATCATGGCTGGAGATTTTAATGCCGCCAGGGCATCTAGTGACAGGACCTCTAATAGGCCTCTTACCAGAGACTCCAAGGTTCTAAACAGAATCATTCAACAGGCCGGGTTGTCAGATGTGTTTGTGCAGGGTGGTCGTAAACCAAAATTTACTTATTTTTGTGGTGAAAGAAGAAGTCGGATAGATTTAGCTCTGGTGAGTCCTACAGAGACCATTGGTGAGAAAGATGAGAAGATCGTCCCTTATTCAGACCATCTGGCCTTATATTTCTGTTTGGGTGTCACAAAGTGTTCTGGGACAGGTAGAGGGTTATGGAGACTTAATTCCAGTCTATTAGAAGACCCTTCGGTTCAGAGTCATGTTCACTCTCTTATACAGAGTCAGCTAGAGAGAGTGGACTTTTATGGCAATATGGCCGACTGGTGGGAGGATGTCAAGGATGAGATCAGATCCCTCTTAAAGAGACTGTCAGTTATAAAGGGGAAGTGTAAGTATGGCCAGTATCTCAAGCTGCGGAAAGAATTGGAGTCACTCTATTCGGCGGGAGGGGGTGACCAACAAAGGATTGACCGGCTGAAATCTGAGATGAGGCAGTATCAGTACAGCAGGTATACCTCCCTGGTTCTTGAACGGGATTATGGGACCTTAGGGTCTCCTGATCCCTTTGAGAATTGCCGGGAGCGAGTGGCAAATAAATCTGTCACCGGTCTCACTGACCCCCAGGGTGTTTTGCAAGAATCTCGGGAGGGTATCCTGGGGGTGGTGAGATCTTACTATGCTGACTTGTTTCAGAGGAAGGTTTTGGATAGTGACAAGATGACCCAATTCTTGGAGGCAACTCCGCTCCCTGATACTAATGATTTGGACTTTTCTCCTTTGACAGCAGATTTGACGGTGGCGGAGGTTAAAGAGGCCATTGATAAGTTACATCTGAAGAAGGCACCAGGTCCAGATGGGATAACAGCAGAATTCTATAAGACATTCAGAGACCTCTTGGCCCCAATCCTCGTGGATGTATATACAAATTGTCTAGAAAGTCACCTGATGCCTCCATCCATGAGAGTGTCCTCGCTGATTCTGCTGTCCAAAGGTAAAGAGCCGACCGACATCAAGAACTGGAGGCCGATTGCCCTCTTGAATGTCGACAGAAAGATTCTGGCAAAAATTCTGTTTTCTAGATTAGTTTGTCTGTCCTCAGCACTGTTGTCAGGCTGTCAGTTTGGCACAGTAAAAGGGCGGAACATCTCTGGAGCAGTCCTCTCGATAAGGGAGATGTTTGAGAGATGTAAAGCTCTGAGGTGTGGGAGATATGTCGTGAGTCTTGACCAGGCTAAAGCCTTTGACAGAGTAGATCATGAGTATCTATGGGCCACTTTGTCAAAGTACGGTATTCCGGGGCAATTCATCGATTGGCTGAAGACTTTGTATTGCGAGGCTGAGAGCTTTCCTCTGGTCAATGGTTGGCAGGGTGATACCTTCAGGGTTGAGGCAGGGGTGAGACAAGGTTGCCCACTGAGTCCACTGCTGTATGTATTTGCCCTAGACCCATTCCTGAGGTCACTGCAGGAGTGTAGTTTTCAGGGGGTGCCGGTCCCCCATTGCCTGCCCCTGAGTGTTGTTGCCTATGCGGATGATGTGACTGTAGTGATATCTGAGCCTCGTGAGGTGGAGATGTTGTCTGCAGCCATCAGAAGTTACTCGGAGGCCTCAGGGTCTCTGGTCAACCTTGAGAAGAGTCAAGCTCTTTGGATATCAGACAGTGATCCAGATTTTGATCTGCCACAATTTGTGAGAGCCTCCACCTATATTAAAATCCTAGGGGTCAAATTTGGGAGGGATGATAACGCCAAACTAAATTGGGAAGAGAAGTTGGAAGCCGGAAATGCAAAGGTTCAGCGATGGAAGAACTGGAGGCTGACCTATAGAGAAAGGGTTAAAATGTTGAAGACTTACCTGGTCCCTGTCTTCTTGTATGTCTCTGTCGTTTTTCCTTTGCCAGAATCTTTCTCCGCTAGGCTCTTTAGCCTGTTCTTCCAACTGTTGTGGGGGAACAGGTTGAACCTGATAAAAAGAGGGATCACCTACCTACAGAGGAGAGAGGGTGGGTTGGATATGCTGAATCCAAGGGTGTTCTTTGACTCCATGTTTCTAAAAGTTAATTTTGGTTGCCTGGACTCAGAGAACAGCTCCCTGTGGGTGAACAGTGTCAGGGACTGGATATTGCCTTTTGCAGAATCTTGGGTGCGAGGCGGCAGTCTCAAGAGGGGTCGATGGACGAGTGACTACCTCCCCCAGTACCTGGACTATGGGCTGAAGTGTGTGAGAAGGTGGAAGATAGAGAAGTCCTACATTGAGGGTAAGCCAAGGAAAGATCTATATGTGAGGATCTGCAGGGCTTTCTTTTGTTCTCCACTAGTCTTGAGGGATTGTGTGACTAGCACTTTACAAGAAAGTCTGAAGCTCCTCAATGGGAAACGTCTCCCCGCCAAATTCTTTGACATATCTTGGTTGTCATTACATGGAAAGCTATTTGTTAGGGGTAACCTAAAATTTTTGAGTGTTTCAGATAGGAACTGTCCTCTCGGTTGTCAGCAGGAGGAGACGATGGAGCACTTCATATCTGACTGTAGGGGTGGGAGGAGAATATGGGAAGAGGTGTCACAAAAGCTAAACATCCCATTACTGCAGTCCCTGACTTATCCTGACATCATCTATGCTGTTCCATCCAGAAATAGGAATGTAGACAGGGGGACAATGTACCTGATCATTTCTGTCATAAAATATTACCATTGGCACATGAGAACCCGCGTGTCTATACACAATGAGCCATTCCACCACACCACAGCCGTAAACCAAATAATGTCTGAGCTCCAGTGGGTTAAGTCATTAGAGATAAGGAGTAACCCGAATAATAGGAAATTATGGAGGAATGTGTCTTTGGTTTAAAACAGAAAATATGTTATTTTGTGTTGTTTTGTTTTTTTGTTCCCCCCCCCTCTTCTTTTTCCTCCCCAGCAAATGTGGACTTTATCAGTTTAATATAATTCTATAGGCATTCTAGCCGAGTAGTCATTGTGTGTACAATGCCTGTTATTTTTTGGGTTTTGTATTGTAAGAATGTATTTTTATTGTATTTTTTGTTTGTTTGTTTTCATAATAAAAATTGCCTCCTATGTACAAGAAAATAGCTAAGATAATACTGCTCCTATGTACAAGAATATAACTACTATAATACTGCTCCTATGTACAAGTATATAACAACTATAATACTGCTCCTATGTACAAGAATATAACTACTATAATACTGCTCCTATGTACAAGAATATAACTACTATAATACTGCTCCTATGTACAAGAATATAATTACTATAATACTGCTCCTATGTACAAGAATATAACTACTATAACACTGCTCCTATGTACAAGAATATAACTACTATAATACTGCCTCCTATGTACAAGAATATAACTACTATAATACTGCTCCTATGTACAAGAATATAACTACTATAATACTGCTCCTATGTACAAGAATATAACTACTATAATACTGCCTCCTATGTACAAGAATATACTACTATAATACTGCTCCTATGTACAAGAATATAACTACTATAATACTGCTCCTATGTACAAGGATATAACTACTATAATACTGCCTCCTATGTACAAGAAAATAGCTAAGATAATACTGCTCCTATGTACAAGAATATAACTACTATAATACTGCTCCTATGTACAAGGATATAACTACTATAATACTGCCTCCTATGTACAAGAATATAACTACTATAATACTGCTCCTATGTACAAGAATATAACTACTATAATACTGCTCCTATGTACAAGAATATAACTACTATAATACTGCTCCTATGTACAAGAATATAACTACTATAATACTGCTCCTATGTACAGGAATATAACTACTATAATACTGCTCCTATGTACAAGAATATAACTACTATAATACTGCCTCCTATGTACAAGAATATAACTACTATAATACTGCTCCTATGTACAAGAATATAACTACTATCATACTGCTCCTATGTACAAGAATATAACTACTATAATACTGCCTCATATGTACAAGAATATAACTACTATAATACTGTCCCTATGTACAAGAATATAACTACTATAATACTGCTCCTATGTACAAGAATATAACTACTATAATATTGCCTCCTATGTTTAAGAATATAACTGTTATACGCCTCTGGCTTTGCTGAGCACGGACGTGGAGAAGGCCTTCGACAGGGTCGGTTGGCATTATATGTCACGGGCCCTGTCGAGGTTTGGTTTCCCAGATTCGTTTATATCTGCGATCTTCACTCTGTACTCAGCCCCGTCTGCCAGACTCAAAATAAATGGTACGCTATCCCCCTCCTTTTCCATATCCAATGGGACGAGGCAGGGGTGTCCCCTCTCCCCATCTCTGTTTGTCATAGTGATGGAGACTTTGCTGTGTAAGATCCGGCAGGATCCTGCTGTTAGGGGCTTGACCATTGATTCTCGGACCCACTTGACAGCCGCATTTGCAGATGACCTACTTATTATGACTTCCAACCCCGAAACATCCTTCCCTAGGCTTTTGTCTCTTTTTGAGGAGTTTGGCTATGTGTCAAACTTTAAAATCAATTATAGCAAGTGTAAGAAGGAACAAGGAGCCATCTTTGACGGAAGATACGTGTCACCGAGGTTCCTGGCCTCGGTGAGGTAAGAACCGGGTTTTTTCCTGAAGTGTCAGGTCTGTAGTGCAATCTGACACTTCAACTGTTAGAATGGCTGTAAAGCCAATCTGGGCTGGTTCTTATTGGGAGCAGCCAAAGAGCAGGGTGGGTGGCTGTTCCCCACGGTTCCAGGCCGGGTTTTGGCTGGAATATAAAAAACCCAGCCAGCATGTTCAGGTGGTGTGGATTATCCTCCATGACAGAGGAGCTGAGGAGTCTGTGGTTTGAGACACTGAGGGATCTGTTTGTGTGAGCCATAGGCTGGGGAAACAGGCCACTAAAGACTGCTGCGGACTCTGGGTGAAAACCATCTGCTGACCAGGTGACGTCTTTTTGCACTGTGAACTTTGTGTGGTGTGAACAGGCACCAAGACTGAACACTTTCTTTTGGCTTGTTTTCTGGCTATGTGTGAATAAACACTGAACTTTGATTTAAACCTTGTTTTTTGCCTCTGTACTGCGTCCGCTTACCCTGCCTACCAAAGCGAATCCCCACATTTGGTGTCGGATGCGGGCAAACTCAGTGAGGCAGGCCTGAAGGCCGAAAAGTTTTTGTTTATCCGGGCACAAGTGCATGTCCTACATTAAGCCGGCAAGGTTACGACCCGTATCCCCTGACAAAATGGAGGCGGTCGTGAAGGCCCTCGTGGAGGCTAACTTGCAGCAGCGGGATGCTAACAAGCAGCAACAAGAAACGAACCAGCTGCTATTGCAACATGTGATGGCGTTGCAGGCGTCAGGGGCGTCCCAGAATGTCCACGATGCCCGGAAAGCTGTCCGCGCGGCGATTCCGAAGATGACCCCCTCGGATGACGTCGAGACCTATCTGGCGATCTTCGAAAAAGTGGCCGTGAGGGAAAAGTTACCCCGAGACCAGTGGGCAGAGGTCGTTGCTCCGTTCCTAGCGTCCGGTCCCCAGCAAGTATTGTTTGATCTCCCCGATGATCATGCGGCCGACCACCCGACAGTAAAAGGTGAGATCCTGGCGAGACTCGGGGTGAATGTATTGGTCCGGGCCCAGAGGGTGCATCGGTGGGAATTTAACCCGGCTGAAACCGCTAGACCACAATATTATGATCTGCTGCACCGTTTGCAAAAATGGCTGCAGCCGGACATGTTGACTCCCACTGCTATGTTGGATCGGCTGTTGGCGGATGTGTTTTGGAGGGCTTTGCCGTACCCTCTCCAGCACTGGATCGGCCAGGTGTCTCCGAATAATGCCCTGGAGATGGTCGACCTGGTGGAGCGCTATGAGGCCACCAGAAATCTACAGGGGGGTTCTTTTGGGAGGGGGCCAGTCAAACCCCGGAAAACTCGGCCCCAGACCCGGCGGCCGGTGCCAGCTAGACCCGCCCGGGATGTACCCCCTGCCGACCTAAACCCGGTGGTCTGCTGGCGTTGTCAGGAGCCTGGACACATAAGGGCGGACTGTCCCCATCGGGGGGAACCCATGGACACCAACTATGGCTTCCGCCACTCATTATATGCCAGGATGTTGTGTGCCACAGGAACTTCAGAGACTATGGACAATAGCCACCTGTGCCAGGTGGAAGTGGGGGGCACTCTGGCGGTGGCTCTGCTGGATTCAGGGAGCCTGGTGTCCCTGGTAAGAGCTGCCCTGGTGCGGCCGGCTGAGTATACTGGCCGAAAAGTCGGTGTTGTTTGCATACATGGGGACTTAAAGGAGTATCCCACCGCCCGGGTCTCTGTCAATGGTGGCCGGCAGGTGGATGCATGAGGTGGCCGTCGCCACAAAGCTACCATATGAATTGATCATTGGGAGAGACTTCCCCGGGTTCCCGGCACTCTGGCCGGATACGAAAGTTACCCGGGAGACAGATGTACCCCTAGCAGAGTGGCCTTACTCAGGGGGGAGGCCAGAACCTTGGGAACCGGAGTCAGAAGGACCAGCTGTAGGGGTGACCGCCACTTCGGTGGAAGAGGGGGAGAAAACCCCGTTAAGTGTGATGGTGGGAGACGTAGAGGATTTGCCGCCGGGTCCTGAGCTGGCAGACCTCAATGTCTCTAGGGATAATTTCGGTACAGCACAACACCAGGATCCGACTCTATCTCGAGCCTGGGAAAATGTGGTAGTAGTTGAGGGTGAGCCGCAACAACCGGGGGCCGAATCTATGTTCCCCCGTTTTGTGGTTCAACAGGAGATGCTGTACCGGGTAAATAAACTACGGGGTGAACATATTGAACAGCTGGTGGTGCCCCAGGCATATCGCAAGCTCGTGTTGAAATTAGTCCACCAACATGTTCTTGGGGGACACCTGGGCCAGCAGAAAACGCAGGACCGGATTTTACAGCGGTTTTACTGGCCCAGTGTGTTCAGAGAGGTAGAAGAGTTTTGCAAGTCTTGCCCAACCTGCCAGATAACCAGCCCCCAGCCACATTTCCGTAGTCCTCTGGTCCCTCTCCCGATTATTGAGGTTCCCTTCGAGCGGATCGCTATGGATCTTATAGGCCCAGTACTGAAGTCAGCTAGAGGGCACCAGCACATCCTGGTCATCCTCGACTATGCCACGCGGTACCCGGAGGCGGTGCCATTGCGTCATACGTCAGCCAAACTCATAGCTAAGGAGTTAATGGAAATGTTTTCTAGAGTGGGTCTGCCTAAGGAGGTTCTAACTGACCAAGGGACCCCATTTATGTCCAAGGTCATGAGGGAACTCTGTAAGTTGCTCTAAATAAAACAGTTACGGACATCCGTGTATCATCCGCAAACGGATGGCCTGGTAGAGAGGTTTAACCAGACGTTAAAAAATATGCTGAAAAGAGTGGTGTCTAAGGATGGGAGGGACTGGGACCTTCTTCTGCCCTATCTCATGTTCGCAGTGCGAGAAGTGCCCCAGGCCTCTACTGGGTTCTCGCCCTTCGAACTACTATACGGCAGACACCCTCGTGGTTTATTAGACATCGCCAAAGAGGCGTGGGAACAACAAACCACACCGCACAAAAGTGTAGTTGAGTATGTCCCCCAGATGCAGGGACGGATGGAAACAGTGTTACCTCTGGTTAGGGAGCATATGGAGGCAGCGCAGCGAGCCCAGAGTAGGGTCTATAATCGGCAGGCTCGGGTCCGAAACTTTAACCCGGGTGATCGGGTGTTGGTTCTGGTACCAACGGTAGATAGTAAGTTCCTAGCTAGGTGGCAGGGGCCCTACGAGGTACTAGAAAAAATTGGACCAGTAGATTACAAAGTACACCAGCCAGGGAGGCGAAAGCCGGAGCAGGTGTACCATGTGAATCTGCTCAAGCCGTGGAAGGAAAGGGAAACCTGTACGGAAGACAGCCCACGACCAGGGTTCCTAGGGGAAGCGGTTTTGGCCCCTCAGTCTGAAGCAGGGGAAGCGGCTGTCACAGTGAAAATTGCTGACAGCCTCTCCTCTAAACAGGCTCAGGAAGCCAGGGAGTTCATTAGTCGGAATACGGATGTGTTCTCAGACCTCCCTGGACGCACGTCCGTAATCCGGCATGACATTGTCACTGAGCCTCAGGCGAAAGTCCGGTTAAAACCTTACCGGGTACCCGAGGCTAGGCGACAAGCCATCACGGAGGAAGTGCAGCTAATGCTCCAGCTGGGTGTCATCGAGGAGTCAAAAAGTGAGTGGGCCAGTCCGATAGTATTAATACCCAAGCCAGACGGGACATTGCGGTTTTGTAATGACTTCCGCAAACTTAATGAGGTGTCCAAGTTTGATGCGTATCCCATGCCCCGAGTGGATGAGCTTATTGAAAAGTTGGGCCAAGCCCGGTATTTTTCTGTGTTGGACCTCACCAAAGGGTACTGGCAGGTACCCTTGACGGAGGCTGCCAAAGAAAAAACGGCTTTCGTCACGCCAGAGGGGCTGTATCAGTACAAGGTATTACCCTTTGGTCTACATGGCGCTCCCGCCACGTTTCAAAGGTTAATGGATATTGTACTCCGTCCACATCGTCGATACGCTTCAGCGTACCTGGACGATATCGTTGTCCATAGCAACGACTGGGAAAGTCACTTACCTAAAGTCCAGGCTGTAGTGGACTCCCTTAGGAAGGCTGGCTTAACCGCTAACCCAAAAAAGTGCTCGATAGGGTTAGAAGAGACCAAGTACCTGGGGTATGTCATTGGGCGCGGAGTGATCAAACCTCAGGTGAACAAAATTGAGGCAATTAGGAATTGGCCCGACCTGTCTCTACTCGGCAAGTAAAATCGTTCCTGGGTATGGTGGGGTACTATATGAGGTTTGTCCCCAATTTTGCTACAGTCGCCGCACCATTGACAGGCCTTTTGAAGGGACGCAAGTCAGTGAAGGTCCACTGGAATGAGCAGGCGGAAAAGGCTTTCTCCGCTTTGAAGTCGGCCCTGTGTGGGTCCCCGGTTTTGGTGGCGCCCGACTTCAAAAGGGAGTTTATAGTGCAGACCGATGCCTCTGAGGTAGGTCTCGGTGCTGTACTATCTCAAGATATTGACGGGGAGGAGCATCCCGTTGTCTTCCTCAGCCGGAAGCTCACCCCAGCCGAGACTAGGTACAGTATAGTGGAGAGAGAGTGCCTGGCCATCAAGTGGGCACTCGAGTCTCTCCGCTACTACCTTTTGGGGAGAAGGTTCCGTCTGGTGACCGACCACTCCCCTTTGAAATGGATGAGCCAGGCCAAAGAGAGGAATGCTCGGGTCACCAGGTGGTTCTTATCTTTGCAAAATTTTAAGTTTTCCGTGGAACACAGGGCAGGCAGGTTACAGGGAAACGCGGATGCCCTATCCCGCGTACACTGTCTGGCAAGTGTTCAACCCCTCAGGGTTGAACAAAGGGGGGAGGTATGTAAGAAGGAACAAGGAGCCATCTTTGACGGAAGATACGTGTCACCGAGGTTCCTGGCCTCGGTGAGGTAAGAACCGGGTTTTTTCCTGAAGTGTCAGGTCTGTAGTGCAATCTGACACTTCAACTGTTAGAATGGCTGTAAAGCCAATCCGGGCCGGTTCTTATTGGGAGCAGCCAAAGAGCAGGGTGGGTGGCTGTTCCCCACGGTTCCAGGCCGGGTTTTGGCTGGAATATAAAAAACCCAGCCAGCATGTTCAGGTCGAAAATTATCCTCCATGACAGAGGAGCTGAGGAGTCTGTGGTTTGGAGACACTGAGTCATCTGTTTGTGTGAGCCATAGGCTGGGGAAACAGGCCGCTAAAGACTGCTGCGGACTCTGGGTGAAAATCATCTGCTGACCAGGTGACGTCTTTTTGCACTGTGAACTTTGTGTGGTGTGAACAGGCACCAAGACTGAACACTTTCTTTTGGCTTGTTTTCTGGCTATGTGTGAATAAACACTGAACTTTGATTTAAACCTTGTTTTTTGCCTCTGTACTGCGTCCGCTTACCCTGCCTACCAAAGCGAATCCCCACACAAGTCAATGGCCCTAAACGTTACTTGTCCAGAGTCGGTTAAAAAGGCCCTTCAGAATACTACCCCCTTTCACTGGGCTACAAAAGACATAGTATTTTTGGGAGTGCACGTCCCGGCTCAGGCGAAGGACTTATTTGCTCTGAATTATGCCCCCTTATTGTCCTCAGTTAGGAAGCAGCTGCACTCTATTAAACTGCCGTTTATTTCTTGGTGTGGCAAGAGGAACTACCTTAAGACCTTTATAGCTCCTAAATTTTTGTACCTTCTGCAGGTGTTGCCCATCTGGCTGCCGCACTCATTTTTTGTAGACATCCGCAGAGTTTTCTCCCTCTTTTTGTGGGGAAGTAAACCCTCCAGAATTGCTTATTCGGTGCTGACCAGAGAGAGGAGGTTTGGTGGCTTTGGTTTGCCCGACATACGTTCCTACTATGTGGCCTTTCAACTATTTAGAGGTCTATCCCTCCTCAAGAGCACTTATAGTGCTCCATATGTGTGTCTTGAGTGCTCCCTGCTCTCCATTAGAATGAAGCGGATTCTCTGGGGGTTGTCCCCTTGTTCTCCGGGTAGTTCCTCTTTGTCACGCCTATGGAAGGGTATGTTTGTTGAGTGGGCCAAGCAGTTTAAGGATAGAACACTTGAGTTTCCCATACCGGGTACACCGCTTTCCTCTTTACAGTTTTATGTCCATCCGGAAGCTGAGAAGCCATCAGGTATCTGGCCTCTTTTGGCCGAGATCCCTTTAAGTGAGATCCGGTCCCCGGATGGGTCCCTGGATTGGTCCACGGTCTTGAATGACCCTAAAGTCAAAAAAGCTTCCTTCCTACAGAGTTTTGCCCTGCAGAAGGAGATTAAGATGATTAAGCTACCACCCCCCACCACCTCTGGAACCCCCTCTTGGCTGTCTAGGAGACTATCAGATGCCCGTAGGATCCCTAAACCGCTGTCTACCATATATAAAGAGTTACTCTCAGCCTCCCCTCCTGAGCTACATTTCCTTTCTTCATGGGAAAGGGAATTGTCCATCCACCTTACGGACCCAGAAAGGGCTTTTGTCCTTACGCACTCTCACGGCTTTAGCCGCTGTATTAAGGTACAAGAAAACTCGTATAAGCTGCTTACGAGATGGTACAAGTCCCCGGAGTTCTTGCATAGGCTTAACGTAGATTTCCCAAGTGAGTGCTGGAGGTGTAAAAAAGACGTAGGCTCTCTGTCACACATTTGGTGGCACTGTGAAAAGATTAAAGAGTTCTGGACCAGTATAGAAGCTCTGATAAATGAGGTGTGTGCTAAGCAGGTTAAGCTGGATCCTAAACTGATCCTGCTTTGGTGCCCTAATGACTCGCTTTCCCCCTGTAGATCTGATCTTCCTACTATGCTCATCACGGCGGCGAGACAGCTCATCCCGCTGCTATGGAAGGATACTGAACCTCCCACTGTTTCGATGTGGAGGGATAAGGTGGATCAGATCTACAGGTTTGAGGAGCTGGCCCACTGGGAATCTTGCACGCGTTCCCGCTTTCTGAAAATCTGGTCGCCCTGGAAGACATATAGGAAGTTCCCCTGACGGAGTTGGGGAAAACTCCCCTACCACCCCCCCCCCCCTTCCTTTCCCTCTCTTTCCCTCTTATTTGTGTTATATTAGATTTTTATTGTCTGTCACATTTGATGTATCATTTTGTACAACATGTGTTGCACTGACATGCAATTGTGGTCACATCCATGGCTGATTTGTGACTATGCCTTACCAGTGATGCTACGATGGTTTGTGATCGATTGATATGCCTTACTCTTTGAATAAAAATAAATTTGGTTAAGAATATAACTACTATAATACTGCCTCCTTTGTAGAAGAATATAACTACTATAATACTGCTCCTATGTACAAGAATATAACTACTATAATACTGCTCCTATGTACAAGAATATAACTACTATAATACTGCCCCTATGTACAAGAATATAACTACTATAATACTGCTCCTATGTACAACAATATAACTACTATAATACAGCTCCTATGTACAAGAATATAACTACTATAATACTGGCTCCTATGTACAAGAATATAACTACTATAATACTGCCTCCTATGTACAAGAATATGACTATTATAATACTGGTCCTATGTACAAAACTAATACTATTATAATACTGCATCTTATGTCAAAAGCAGTATTATGGTATTATCATAGTGATTTTCTAGTGCGATGGAACAGTTTTATAATAGTTACAGTATATTCTTATACACAGTAGGAGGTACTATAGTATTCAAATTCTTGTGAGTAGAACATGGGGCCTAGGAACATGGAAGAGAGAAGAGGAATGGACACAAACAGATCTCTCAAGCCTGTCCAATTGAATGGCTAAATACATTGCCTCGTCAAGGGAACCTAGGGTAGGAAGACTAGGCAACAGATTGTTTAACATGTCAAACTCAGCACAGTGCTCCTCCACCGGTCGCTTACCATGACTAAGAGACAGAAGCTGGCTCTCAGCATAAGCCACCTTGTCTGGCTCATGATATAGCAGGACGAAAGATGAGAAAAAACAATCAACAGAAAATAGTTCTTGGGAGTTGGGCGCCAAAGAAAATGCCCACTCCTGAGGGTCTTCCTGAAGCTGGGACATAATAATGTCCAACCTCTGAACTTACAACCCTGATGAGTGAGGCCTAAGATAGAAGTATAGCTTACAACTTTGCCTGAAAGTTCTAAAGCTTTCATGGTCCCCAGAGAACCTATCAGGAAGCTGTACCTTGTGCTCTACAGGTGAGGGAGCCAAACTGAGAGGGAGATGGGATTCTTGCTGTGGAACCCTATCTGCCAACCCTATCTGTACAATAACCTCCATCTTGGCAGCTAGTGCAAACATGGAGTCCATGGCACTCAATCACCCTGGAAAAATGTAAGGTCAGTTATTCTGTTAACACATTAGGCAGGTAAACACACAAACAGTGAGCCCAAACTAAACCCAACCAGCTTACTCTTCCTACTTGCAGTGCAAGCTCTAAGCAGCAAGACCGCAACTGGTCGACGTTCCCTGATGCAACCACACTGAGACGGGCCATGCCGAAATAGGTCAAAACCAGGGGAGGAAAGTATGGTATAACATTAAAATAGCCACGCCAAAGTTAGAACCAGACGGTAACACGGTACAGAATCACTAGACAGAGGGAGGTCATAGGCAAGCTGAGGTCAAAATAACAAACAATCCAATGTGCACAAACGGAACCGGGAGCACAACAAGGGAGTAAATCTATAAGTGGCAAGGGTGTATTGCCAGCAAGGGATTTAAAAAGAGCACTGAGTCCCAGGATCAGAACTTGAGAGGTACAGGGACACGGCACCCTTTGGACCACAACATCAGTGTTCTACAGATAGTCAAGCTGAGCTGTCAATCAGCCTGCATCAGGAACACACACCTAATTCCAATAAATACTTAAATCAATATGTGCGTGCGCTGCAGGGAGGAGGTGAGCAAGCACTCAGTTTTTCTGGACACTCCTGCTTAACCAGGGGGCGTGGTAAGGCCGGGCATAAAAGGGAACATGGTACAGCAGCGCATCTGACATGGAATGGCGCTGTTGGTGACAATATAAGAGCAATATTATAGTAGTTATATTCTTGTACATAGGAGGCAGTATTATAGTAGTTATATTCTTGTACATAGGAGCAGTATTATAGTAGTTATATTGCTGTACATAGGAGGTAGTATTATATTAGTTATATTCTTGTACATAGGAGGCAGTATTATAGTAGTTATAGTCTTGTACATAGGAGCAGTATTATAGTAGTTATATTCTTGTACATAGGAGGCAGTATTATAGTAGTTATATTCTTGTACATAGGAGCAGTATTATAGTAGTTATATTCTTGTATATAGGAGCAGTATTATAGTAGTTATATTCTTGTACATAGGAGCAGTATTATAGTAGTTATATTCTTGTACATAGGAGGCAGTATTATAGTAGTTATATTCTTGTACATAGGAGGCAGTATTATAGTAGTTATATTCTTGTACATAGGAGCAGTATTATAGTAGTTATATTCTTGTATATAGGGGCAGTATTATAGTAGTTATATTCTTGTACATAGGGGCAGTATTATAGTAGTTATATTCTTGTACATGGGAGCAGTATTATAGTAGTTATATTCTTGTATATAGGAGCAGTATTATACTAGTTATATTCTTGTACATAGGAGCAGTATTATAGTAGTTATATTCTTGTACATAGGTGCAGTATTATAGTAGTTATATTCTTGTACATATGGGCAGTATTATAGTAGTTATATTCTTGTACATAGAAGCAGTATTATAGTAGTTATATTCTTGTACATAGGAGGCAGTATTATAGTAGTTATATTCTTGTACATAGGAGCAGTATTATAGTAGTTATATTCTTGTACATAGGTGCAGTATTATAGCAGTTATATTCTTGTACATAGGAGCAGTATTATAGTAGTTATATTCTTGTACATAGGAGGCAGTATTATAGTAGTTATATTCTTGTACATAGGAGGCAGTATTATAGTAGTTATATTCTTGTACATAGGAGCAGTATTATAGTAGTTATATTCTTGTACATAGGAGCAGTATTATAGTAGTTATATTCTTGTACATAGGAGGCAGTATTATAGTAGTTATATTCTTGTACATAGGAGCAGTATTATAGTAGTTATATTCTTGTACATAAGAGGCAGTATTATAGTAGTTATATTCTTGTACATAGGAGGCAGTATTATAGTAGTTATATTCTTGTATATAGGAGGCAGTGTTATAGTAGTTATATTCTTGTACATAGGAGGCAGTATTATAGTAGTTATATTCTTGTACATAGGAGGCAGTATTATAGTAGTTATATTCTTGTACATAGGAGGCAGTATTATAGTAGTAATATTCTTGAACATAGGGGCAGTATTATAGTACTAATATCCTTGTACATTGGAGGCAGTATCCACATTTTTGGTGGTTAATACTATATTGATGAAATTATGTCTATTTTAATCAGCCATTAAAATCTGAGATCCTTGCAGTTCAGTCTAGGCTTTGAATGGGTCTTCATTCATCACAAGGGGCAGCCTGCACTTCGGTTCTCTTCGTGTTCGGAACAGAGCGGTGTCATGAAATCCTTCGGGTTGTCTTTGATTACGGGGCATGGTAACCTGGACGTGTGCAGCAGCGCACAGCTGTATACCATCAGACGTTCCATCACATGAAGGTACAATTCTGTTTTGGAACCTCAATCAATATATTTTTCGTCCAAGCATCTGAGAAGTATTCAGAACCTGGAACCGAATAATCTCTCCACAAATCTCTCCACTCATCTGGAAATATTGTAAAAGCCGGAGAGGTAAGAGGTACAAGGAAGAAGGTAGGTCTGGACTAGGCTTGAGCGAATCGACCATCGGATCATAGGTCCGAAGCTCGATTTGCTCAAGTCTAGTCAGGAGCATCCACATATTTAATTGTCCCTGGAAAAGATGCATCTCACCAATAAGCATAGATAGATTAGATCATGAGAAAGTGTCACACATGATGGGCTCAGATACAGCAGCAAACCAGGCAGTGTCATGCACGGTACTTAGATGCACCAACTTATAAGGCAGTATTGCACCTCATAGACTTAGATACACCACTCAGCACATAGCATCACAAATGGTAAGTTTAGATACACCAGCTAAAAAGACAGTATTACACATTAAAGGTTCAGATACATTAGCTTACCAGGTACACATGGTAGAGTTAGATACAACTGGAAAAAGTAATATTACACATCTTAAGGTTAGATATAGCTGCTTAGAAGACAGTATTACAAAAGAAAAGGCTTAGATACACAGATTAGCAGACAGTATTATACTTGATAGACATAGGACAGTTAAGCGCTTATACCAGGCCATTAGAGAGCATCACACATGATAGGCTTAGATACAGCAGCTCAACATATGGTATCACTCATGATAGACATACTGTAGATAAAGTAGCTGTGTAGACAGTGTCACACACAATTGGCTTAGATACACAATCTCTTCAGACAGTATCACTCTTGATACATTTTGAGATATAGCAGCTCAGCAGAGAGTATCACACATAAAAGGCTTAAATATACAATCACTTCGGGCAGAATCACGCAAGACAGACTTAGATACAAGAGCTCCACAGACTGTATCATGCTCCCTAGTTCTTAGATACACAAACTCAAGAGACAGTATCACATATCTTAGTTTTAGATACACCAAACGAGAAGACAGTATCACACACATGATACTTTTAGATACACCAAGCCAGAAGACAGTATCACACATGATAGTTTTAGATACACCAAGCCAGAAGATAATATTACAAATGATAGACTTTTAGACATCAGCTCCTCAGACCGTATCGCATATGATAGCCTTAGATACACCTCGTCAGTGCGCAGTATCACACGAGATATGCTAAGATACATCAGCAACAGCCGTGGACATGAATCGCCGACATTCCTGCTCTTCTTGGACAGACAGTTAATGATGGATGTGCGGATACTTTTGCTCTCCTCCTTGGATCGGTTCTGAGATAATCCAGGTCATTTCTTACTTTCTTACCAGGATTTTTCCGTTGAACATTTTCCAGACTATGGACTGTGAATACTTCACTATAACACAGAGCAGTTCTCCGGCCGTGCCACCTACTGAGAAGGACTCTCATCCTCCATCATCTTTTTCAGCACCTCCACAAAGTAATAGTGTTGTGATATGTTCTACAAGACGTGGCAACCAAGTATAATATGGACAGTTCGGGTCCGCTGCTGCTCTCTGTTAGCAGCTTTCCACTCGGAGTCATAGAGGTGGGCTCTGAGCAGGATCCTGTATACATCTGTATGCAGTGGTCTCCCCCTAGTGGTGGTTGTAGGCAGCCAGATTTGTATCATTTAAATGGATTTGCCAAAATGGATGGCAACAGTCACACAGAGGTGGAAATTGTAAAAAAAAAAATCTTCACTGTTGGACTGCCATTGTCCACAGCGCTGACAATTTCTGGCACACGCACACTTGGCTCCTGCACAGGTGATGCACTTGCACTCACTTTTCTGTCTAGAGAATAAAGGTCTGAGGCTGACTTGGACTTTGAAGTGGTGGCTGTCTTTGCCCACAGGGTGCTGCAGAGAATGCTCGGTTACCGTTCACACCAACACACACGGCAGATGCTGGAAATCTCTTCCTCAGCTCTGCACCTATCTCACTCAATGATACAATACTCATAGGTGCCTGAACAGAAACAGCTCTACTTTCTTGTTGTAACTTGAGGACCTGCTCAGCACAGCCATGTGACCACGGGTCCTTCAGCAGACTCTGCTTACATTTGTAGATTACAAGTCCTTGACCACCATTTATCACCTAGCCACAAGATTGTGATAAATTTATGATCTCTGGGGGTTAGACCACTGGGACCTCCACTGATCAAGTGAACAGGGGTCCTCTAATTCCTTGTGCGAAAAAGCTTTACCACCACATGCCCACTTAATTAGGGGACTTGAGACCTTTTTTTTTTTATGATTGATGGGGTCCCAGTGGTGAGATCCATAGAGTTCATATATTTATTCTGCGGTTAAGTGATACGTTTTATTTTTGAGTCAGCCCCTTTATAACAGAAGGTGCACCACCAAAAAAAGTGGCTCTGATCCCCCATAAAGATGGAGGTTGTGATCCTCCTAATGCTGTAAGGCAGCATGTTGCATGTTGCAGTGCGACACCATAGACTGCCATTATAAAAATTGTCGCGCGACATTAGTGCAACAAAATGTCGTGCGACAAATGTCGTCGTGTAGACCTAGCCTAAGTCCTCTGGCAATGCCAGATTGCATAGTTGCCAACTGTCCTGAATTTGACAGGGCTGTCCCTGATTAGAGACAGTTACGGCAAATTTGCTCTGTCCCAGAACAAAAATGGGCAGGGGTGGCATAAGCCCAGCCCATAATTTGGTATTCCCAGGCGGGGATGGGGCGTTTCCTTTGTGCCCCAATTTTACAAAATTAAACATTGATAAATATGCGATTGTCTGCCCTGGAGTCCATTAATGCCACTATTTTATCTGTATGCTATATAGGACCTGAAGGGAAATGTAGTTTTAAATGGTGGCCATTCAAAATAGCAACCATCCTCGTTATTCACAGATAGGCCTTTATGGAGCTGGAGAGGCCTAGTTAGACCCACTATAAAGTCCTCTTGTAGACCTGAAATACAGGGTGGACCACAAACACAAGACCCCTGTTTTCCAGGACAATGTTAGTTTGGCCTCTTTCTTGAAAACTGTCTTACTGTAGAAGTGTCTTTGCCGCTTGCAACCAATCAGGAGTGTAAGAAAGGACCAATCAGAGCTCAGATTTCACGTTAACAGAGCAGTGTAAGAAAGAACCAATAAAAACTCAGCTTTCACTTTACCAGAGCAGTGTGAGAAATGACCAATCAGAGCTCAGCTTTCACTTTACCAGAGAAGTGTAATAAAAGACCAATCAGAGCTCAGCTTTCACTTTACCAGAGCAGTGTGAGAAATGACCAATCAGAGCTCAGCTTTCACTTTACCAGAGAAGTGTAACAAAAGACCAATCAGAGCTCAGCTTTCACTTTACCAGAGAAGTGTAACAAAAGACCAATCAGAGCTCAGCTTTCACTTTACCAGAGCAGTGTGAGAAATGACCAATCAGAGCTCAGCTTTCACTTTACCAGAGAAGTGTAACAAAAGACCAATCAGAGCTCAGCTTTCACTTTACCAGAGCAGTGTGAGAAATGACCAATCAGAGCTCAGCTTTCACTTTACCAGAGAAGTGTAACAAAAGACCAATCAGAGCTCAGCTTTCACTTTACCAGAGAAGTGTAACAAAAGACCAATCAGAGCTCAGCTTTCACTTTACCAGAGAAGTGTAACAAAAGACCAATCAGAGCTCAGCTTTCACTTTACCAGAGCAGTGTGAGAAATGACCAATCAGAGCTCAGCTTTCACTTTACCAGAGAAGTGTAACAAAAGACCAATCAGAGCTCAGCTTTCACTTTACCAGAGAAGTGTAACAAAAGACCAATCAGAGCTCAGCTTTCACTTTACCAGAACAGTGTGAGAAATGACCAATTAGAGCTCAGCTTTCACTTTACCAGAGCAGTGTGAGAAAAGACGAATCAGCGCTCAGCTTTCACTGTACAGGAGAAATGTACAAAATGAATCTATCGTCTCCTTCCCTCCAGTCGGTGGTCCTCTTTGCGGAGGGCAGTAGTGTTGTGTGTGAGTGCGTACAACATGGTATATTTGATAGCGGAGGCTGAAGTATGCTCGACTCATTCACACCTTTCCGTTCCAGCCGTATTTAAGTGGTGTAACACAGGATTGCGGCTGATGGCAAAAATTTGTTAACCATGTGTCCAGACCTCCATCGTTGAAGAATCCATGAGAACATTATGAGAAGTGTGGGGATGCGCTCTGGTAGGCAGGGTAAGTGGACACAGTACAGAGGCAAAAACAAGGCTGTAAAGCAAAGTTCAGTGTTTATTCACACATAGGAAAAAACAAGCCAAAAGTAACAGTTTTCACTTTTGGTGCCTGTTCACACCACACAAAGTCCACAGAGCAAAAAGCCTTCACCTGGTCAGCAGATTTCCACCCACAGTCCACAGCAGGCTTTAGAGACCTGTTTCCCCAGCATGCGGCTCTCACAAGTAGACGGCCTCAGTGTCTCAAGACACAGACTCCACAGCTTGTTTGTCATGGAGGATAATCCACCCCAGCTGAAAGTGCTGGCTGGGTTTTTATATCCCAGCCAAAACCCGGCCTGGAACTGTGGGGAACAGTCATCCACGCTGCTCTTTGGCTGCTCCCAATGAGAACCGGCCCGGAAGTGTCAGACTGCAATTGCAAAACTGAAACTTCAGGTGAAAAACACGGTTCTTACCTCACCGAGGCCAGGAATTTCGGTGACACGTATCTTCCGTCAATGACTGCCCCTTGATCCTTCTTACATACCTCCCCCCCTTTGTTCAACCCTGAGGGGGTGAACATTTGCCAGACAGTGGACCTGGGACAGGGCATCCACTTTATCCTGTAATCTGCCTGTCCCGTGTTCCACAGAAATCTTAAAGTTTTGCAAAGATAAGAACCATCTGGTGACCCGAGCATTCCTCTCCTTGGCCTGGCTCATCCACTTGAGAGGGGAGTGGTCAGTCACCAGACGGACCTTTCTCCCCAAAAGATATACTGTATCTAGTCTCGGCTGGGGGAGCTTCCGACTGAGGAAGACAATGGGATGCTCCTCCCCGTTGACTTCCTCAGACAGTACAGCACCAAGGCCTACTTCGGAGGCATAAGTCTGTACTATAAACTCCCCTTTGAAGTCGGGCGACACCAAAACGGAGAAGCTGCTCATTCCAGTGGACCATCACTGACTTGCGTCCCTTCAAAAGGCCTGTCAATGGTGCGGCGACTGTAGCAAAATTGGGGACAAACCTCATATAGTACCCCACCATACCCAGGAATGACTTTACTTGCCGAGTAGTGACAGGTCGGGGCCAATTCCTAATTGCCTCAATTTTTTTCACCTGAGGTTTGATCATTCTGCGCCCAATTAGGTACTTGGTCTCTTCTAACCCTATTGCGCACTTTTTTGGGTTAGCGGTTAAGCCAGCCTTCCTAAGGGAGTCCACTACAGCCTGTACTTTAGGTAGGTGGAGGAAATACAGAAGTGTGCGGTGTAATGTGATTGCCTCATGCATCTGACGGCCAATGGACATTTGGACCTGTTACAATACATCATGTCCGATAAAATGCGAGTTGTGGGGGGTTATGTCCGCTAATATGGACATACTGCTCGTAGGGTTGTGTTTAGAATATGGTGGATATGAGGCTCCTCTGAGCGTGCATTTTCTTGTTCTTCTAGGGCAATGGCAAAGGGTTAATGTGAATTATAAGATGCATTTATACATGCAGATTTGCAGATTGGAGTATGGGGGATGTAGAGGGTTAGGTTTGTTAGAATCACGATAAATCTGTAAATTGTGTATAACTTACTGATTTTATTATATCGTTTGTGTCATAAGTCATAATAACACAGGCATTATTGCCAACTAGGCCCAAACGCTCATGCTTTCTGAGATTTCTGAGATGTGTTATCTTAACTAAGCAAACACCTTCAGTTGCTTTTCAATGGCTTTTGTTTCAAGATAACACGATCATTTAAGAAATTTGAGTTAAGAGTTTGAGAGCTAACCCTGCTACATCTGTAAGGCTAGGTTCACACCTGAGCGTTTTACAGCACGTACGAACGCGCTGTAAAACGCCCTACGCCCCAAGAAATACAGGAGCTTCTTTGGGGCGTATTGTCGCGTGTAACACCTCTGTTTTTCATTGTGGTCAATAGCAAGAATGCGCGTACGAAGCGCGTTTCCAAAATACAAAAACACCCCAAAATACGCCTCAAAAACGCCCGATAAAAACGCCTGTAAACAGCGCTTATCGAATACGCTCAGGTATGAACCCAGCCTAAGTGGCAGTCCCATGAGGGTTTGAGGCATTCTAAAGGTGGGGCCACAAATTTACTTACATTACAGGTAAGTATTGTCTCGGTCCATGTGTGTGTGAACAGGGTCAGGGTTAAAAGTCCAAAACAACTTTATTTTTCTCCAAACAGTCCACGGCAGCCACGGCTGAACACTCAAATCAAATACCTGCCCCTCTAGGCGCTAACTATACAGAAGTTTCCCTCACCTAAGTACTTCCACAAAACAGGGAGCTCAGGCTTCACACAGCCAGAAGGTCATGCAGCTCCAAGGCACTCCATGAGTATTTCTGCCCTGTATTTATCCCCACAGTAATGAGCCCAGCATCTACACCTGGGATTACTTGAGGCTAGGGGAAAATATTGTACTGGAGTAGGGAGGGAATCGTTGGTCTCTCTACCAACCTACCCACTATTACATAAAAATTCTGGCCCATAAAACACTTTAAAGAAAAGTGCCTCATCAAGCTACACTTTTCTGAAACCACCCAGCTTTCCTGGATTATTTTACCTCACCATCTGAGCATTCCGGGTAAGATATACACCCCCTCCAGTACTTTACCAGCCACCATGTTACAGTATGCACAGGATGGCAGCTTTCTGGCGGGAGGAGGGACTCCTTGTAATTAGAATCTAAAGTGATGACACTGCTGAGAGGTGCAGCTGTGTTTTAGGCTCCTCCAGCCAAAACCAGTGGTCTTGTTCTGTTATGTGACCAGCTTGTTCTGTTATGTGACAGGTATGATGTATAGATGTCAGGCAGATCTGTGAAGACCAGGTTGTGGTCTGCATAGAGGGTCGGGCCACGGTCCCGAGGAGTCGGCTTAGGGGTGACAGATAGGTCCAGTGAAGGAGTCAGGAGAAGTGTCACTCAGGAGAAAGGTGTAAAGACAGAGACAGCTCACTAGGAAGAGAGCAGTGCAGTCAGCATGGAGCCGATATGGTCTTGCCTAAATGTGAGAAGAGCTATGGAGAGTCTGGATAAAGCCACTAGAATTGTAACATTGTTTTCAAAAACTGTGACCCCTACTGGTGGAGTGAACTGTAACCACCAGAAAGTAAAGCTTTGGACTTTGGGTTTACTGTGAATGCCTTGGATACAGAGAGGTAGAGAGGCAGGTGTGTCATGTAACCTTTCAACTCGTGTAATGGCATATGTAAGAAGACACTTTAGGTTCCCTGGTAGGCACTTTAGGAAGCCCCTTAGCTCAGTGATCAGTAAGAAACCGTGATGTATAAAGTCCCGTCCCAGGGCAAAGTATGACGGAGACGTATTAAGGGTGCTGAGGTTTTTTCCCCGTTTTGGCCTGTTAATTGGTCAATATTTATATTTGGACAAAATGAGTAATGTCTCATGTTTGACATCCAAGTATGACTTGATTCTGTGATTGCTTTCCTTATCAGCACCATTAATCCACCACATCAGACTTGTTAGTCACTGACACTTCTTAAAGTTACATCTTGGCCTGGAATATGTCCTACTGGAATCTTCTGAACATGTCATCTTTACTCTTCTTCAGTCTGATGTCCACTCATATCAGGCAGGAAGGTGACTATGGAACTATGAGGCTGTCTCTGATATAAGGGTCCCATGGCCCTATTTTTGGCTGGTACTGTTTTTGTGGTTTCAGGGCTGTCACCGCAATGAGAGTCCATGACCTTTTCTTCATGTTATCACGTTATGATTATTGTTAGCATGCAAGAGAATTTACTAGAAAAACAATCTCCAATTTGTTTTTTTTCCCTCCATCTTCCTCAGAGATGGGGAATGGGTGGAGTTTGTCTAGTGAAACCAAAAGGAGAGGAGAATATGATCCCATCTCCTTGGTTTCTGACTGTTTTCCTTATTTCTAATATCTTCTTCCGAGCAAAGTGAATTGGGGGGGGGGGGGGGCTTGCCTAGCAAAGCCAAAATGGGAAGAAGACCAGGGATCTCAATTATCCTGCAGTCTGCTTCCATCATCTTCTTTTCCAAGGGAAAGTAGGAGAGTAGGGAAATGAGTGGTGCTTGCCTAGCAAATCTAAAAGGGTGAGGAGAGTATGGATCCCAATTCCCCTGGAGTCTGCTTCCACCTTCTTCTTTTTTTCCTGAAAGGTGGAGAAATGGGTGAGGCTTGCCTAGCAACCCTTGATTCTGCCTCCATCTTATTTTCTTCTAATAACTTCCTTCCTTTTTCTTTTCCAAGGTCTTCCTTAGAGGTAGGAAAATGTCACAGGCATAAAAGGGAAGGAGAATATGCATCCAATTTTTCCTGAATTTTGCCTCCATCTTCCTTATTTCCAAGATCCTGTTCTGGGTTGGGGAAATTGATAGGACTTGCTAAGCAAAACCAAAAGGGGGAGAAGCCTATGAATTCCAACTCTTTTGCAGTCTACTTCTATCACCCTCTGTTTCAAGATCTTCTTCACAGGTGGGGGAATGGATGAGGCTTGCCTAGAAAAAACAAAAGGGGAGGAGAGTATGGGTCCCAACTCCTCTGATGTCTGCTTCAATCTTCTTTTTCAAGGTCTTCCTCACAGGTGGGGAAATAAATGGGGCTTACCTAACAAAACTGAAAGTGGAAGGAAAGTATGGATCCCAGCTCCCTGGAGTCTGCCTCCATCTTCTTTTTCAAGATCTTCCTGATTGGTATGGAAATGATGGGGCTTGCCTAGCAAAGCGAAAATTGGAAGAAGTATTTAATCCCATATAATCTTGCTTCCATCTTCTTTTATTCCCAAGATCTTCCTCAGGATTGGGGCTTTCCTAGAAAAAACAAAAGTGGAGGAGAATATGATGCCATCTTCCCTGGATTCTGCCTCCATCTTTTATGTCTCCAAGATATTCCTCATGGATAGAGAAATGATTGGGGCCTCTACTTTTCCAAGATCTTCACGGGTTAGGGGATAGGCTGGGCATAAAAAGGGAAGGAGAATATGGATCCAGTCTCCCCTGGATTCTGCATCCATCTTTATTTCAAAAATCTTCTTCAGGGGTGGTTAATGGGAGGAGCTTACCAAGCAAAGAAAAAGAGGATCCCATCTCCTCATGATTTTGATCCATTGCACAGGGTTTTGGTCCCAGTTATCTAGAGGCTTTGAGAATAGAAAGGTTTTATTTATCTGTATTTGTTCATATTTTCTTGTAGACAAAAGTCAGATTTTTCTCCTTCTGCTTCCAGCATGTTTATTACCAAAAGTTGTCATGAAATGTCCAAAAAATAAATATTTGGCGCGCCAGTCACAATGACTCAGGCCAAGGAAATGAATATGTTGTCACTATAAACCCCCAAACCCCCACCTCTACCCCTGTTAAGAGCGTTCTTAATAATACCAGACACTTTATGGCATGGGGCAGCCAGATAGATAGTTCTCCCTATCTTATATATAGCACCGTGGCAGACTATCTCAATTCTCCTGCATGTGGGAAAATAGAAAGGGCACATGTTTTGTCACAGAGGTCCGTCTACTCCCAGAGTCCTTCTCTATCAGTTCCAATTGGATTCCCAAACTTTCTGAGTAATCTCATTAAGCAAGCTGTGCATCAGGCTATTACTGGAGATATTACGTATTTGTTGTGAGGCCTGGCACTGCACTGGAATAGTTTCATTTTTTTTCTAAAAGCAGACCACAGATGAGCGAAACACAGAGAAATCCCAATCACGTTACTTCCCAGGTGCAGGACCAGACTGAACCAGAAGATGTTAGGAGGAGAGGTTGGCACATGAGCCTTAATATTTAGAGCACTTACGAGTTTTATACTGTACAATTTTTTGCGTAAGTAATGGCTACACACTATAGAGACAGTGCATGAAGCCACTATGGAACCCCTGGAGAGATAGAACCTATTCCAGGCTGGTCTTGTCCGAAATTGGTGGTGAGGACCTGCACAGGAATGTGGTCTCCACAGGTTCTGTGTGTACAGGGGAGTGGTGGTATTAGACAGCTCCTGACAGCTCTGTATTTTTATCTTTGCTATGGGGCAATTCATTGTTTAACCATGCTACTGTCATTAGTTGAGTATACATTCATTCAGAAGAGTGTCACTTGACTTTCTTGGCCTTTCTCCACGTCATTGTTTTCTTAGCTCATGACTCCATTATTGACATGTCAGAAGATAACATATAAAGACGTTTATAAGCTAGGAGGACCACCATTAGGCTTCTGGTAGAACATTGACACACTGCAGATGCTGGTCAGATGTTTCTATATCTTGGCATCTTCAACCCAATGATTCTTTGAAAAGGCCGTTAAATGCAACAATCCTTGCTTGATCTAGTTCCCTTAAGATCAATGGCAAAAGCACTGAAGAATCACTAGACACAGTGGACATTTTGAGTTCAAGCTCCAGTATCCCCTACTTCCCAGCAGTGGGACCACCACCAGCATTCATACATTTACAAACTATACTGTGGCTAGCTGCTAAATGTTGTATTCTGCCAGCCTCTTTAAGATAAAAGCTTTCAAAAAAGTTTGAGAATATAGAGAGACACTGCAACTTTTTCTGACCTGGTTCCTGTATTAGAGATAAAGAGACCTGGTCCCTCCCCACTCCCATATACTGTACCATGCAACCTAAAATGACTGGATCTGTTGAAGGTCAACATTGTTGAGGTTTGACACCCTTGGAAGAGACCTGGTTTCCATTCCCATTCGAGAGATGAGGGAACTTTAAACTGTAGGGACAGTTCAGGGTCAACATTGCTGCTCCCTGTTTCCATATACAAGATAGGATAAAATTACGAGGACTGTTATTCAACATTGTCCAGGTTTTACCAATTTAGAAAAGAAGACCAAGTTCCCATTCCCATATGACAGATGAGGAAATATTGAATTGCAGGGTGGGTTAAGCACCAAAATTGGCCAACACTTACCCACTTGAAAAAGAATCAGTTCTCGTTCCCATATAACATGGAAATCCAGTGTCTATTATGGACTCAGGTTCCAGCCATATACTCCACTCATTGCGACACCATGATAAATCATCATCATCAATGTCTGGCCCATGACAACCAGTGTTGACATCTGACAACTACCCTGGGAATCTTCATGGGCTTCCCTCCAGATACAGACGTGTGCATCATGAAGTTCATCACCCCACTCTGTGTGGATGTGTCTGGAGCAGAATTAGTTTTCTCTGCTCTCTATTTTTAGGGTTCTGTGGATTTGGAGAATTCCCGGGGCCATGAAGTCATGTTTATTTGACTGAGGAGACCTCATCTGCTGGCCTCCAGCTCCAGAAGACTAATTGTGGGTCATGACCTCCTGGCTCATTTATGACTTCCTCTGTGTAGAGGCTTTTTCCGCCTTTTCACTCATTATTTATGTTTGTGCACAGTGGGTTTTCTTGCTGACTCAGTTCAAGGTGCTGATGGGAAATCCAAGAAGAACCATCCTCAAAGAGGTAGAAGCCGACCAGCCAAGGTCCTACTGAGGATGTCCAGTGATATCAGCAAAAGTATATTGGGAAGACGAGCAATTAACACAAACATTACACAGCAGACTGTATCACACATGATAGGATTAGATACACAGCTCAGCAGACAGTATCACACAGGGTAGAATTAGATACACGGCTCCACAGACAGTATCACACAGGATAGGATTAGATACACAGCTCAGCAGACAGTATCACACGTGACAGGATTAGATACACGGCTCCACAGACAGTATCACACAGGATAGGATTAGATACACAGCTCAGCAGACAGTATCACACAGGATAGGATTAGATACACGGCTCAGCAGGCAGTATCACACAGGATAGGATTAGATACACAGCTCAGCAGACAGTATCACACATGGCAGGATTAGATACACGGCTCCACAGACAGTATCACACAGGATAGGATTAGATACATGGCTCAGCAGACAGTATCACACATGACAGGATTAGATACACGGCTCCACAGACAGTATCACACAGGATAGGCTTAGATACGCTGCAGCACATTGCCCACAGATGAATATGCGCCCCTCCCTGCAGACCAGGAATGTGGGTAATGACATGTAAAACGCTCTGTATGTAAGGCGCCTCCAGCAGGAATAATCAGCAGGAGCGGAGATTGGGGGTGATGATTTCTGGCGGTGATTTCTGTGATCTGGGTCCAAGACTGTGGAGGAATGAGCGACTGCAGCACATCGCGCCTTGTTCTCCGCTGGTCAGACACCAGTGAAATACCTTTTCTACGTAACGTAAAGTTATGGGTTATGATGTCACCCGACCGTCCAGAAATCTTGCTAGTCCGGCACATCACAAGCCTCTGACATAATGACATAGCTCCCACATAGTCTGTCACTCAGCTTTCCTGGGGCCCAGTAATTAGAGGTCATCACATATCTAGGGACATACATCATTCAGGAACCCAAGAAAGCTGGGTGACGACCACCATGGCTCCCTCTCCAGCTATCACAAGGGTTGTCACTCAGCTTTCCTACAGTCCAGAAAAGCCAAGCATCAGAGTTATGTATTAATACAATGATAATGATGATGGTGTTGATGAGGACGATGACATAACAAATCAGCTTTCTCCAGAGAATCCACTGCGTCTTGGATCTCCTCTGCTCCTTCTTCCACGTCTTGGCCGTAGTCACGAGGAGCCACACACAGTGAGGTCTGCAGCCCGTCTGCTCCGTGCTCCAGATTACATTTTTCTGCAAATAACCCGATTTTGGAATGTTTACATCTACAGTGCGTTCTGTGATAACGTCTTAAGACGGCCGAAGAAGAACCTCCCGTCCCAACCTCTCACCTTGCAAGGTAATTTACAAACAGTGTCTGGGTCTTCTGCTCCAAAGGAACAAACAGCAGGAGTAATAAAGTACGTCTCCAGACCCTGGGCCAGATAACACAGGGATCTGGGAGATAAAATAAAACCGCCATCTGGTGAGGCACATATGTATATACAGCATTAGAGGTGTACACAGCGCAGACTCCAGATCTCCTGATGTGTAGTCAACATGTATACAGAGACAGCTCCCCCCTATATATATCTAAAAGTGACCATGTACCAGCATGTATTCAAATCACTACCTCCACTAGACCACCAGGGATTATAAGGATCTGGACCACAAGACTTTATCTTCTGTGGAAAGTTGGACTTCACCTCCAGTTGACCACCAGGGACTATATTCATCCTTCAGGAATTTCAAACTTTACCTGTATGGCCTATAAGTAAGGATAGATGAGGACAGTGAGCCCTAACATAGAACTCAGTCCACTTTCCCTAACTACTTGCAGAATAAGCCCTACTTGGCAGAACCGCAACTGGACGACAGTCCCTACTGTAAATAAGTGCAGATATGGACAAACACCAACAGACAAATGATGTCCCCATACATCCGCTGGAAATTTCAATCCTTGCTGACGCACCAGACTTTACCTCTACTTCACAGTAAAACTTAACCCTCACTGGACCACCAGGGGTTATGAGGATCCCCTTTTCATCCATCAGGAATTACAAAATCCCTACTGGACCACCAAACTTTACTTCCACTGGACACTAAGAGGTTACCCTTAAACCACCAGAGATTATAGAGATTATTCTTCCACCAGTAATTAGAAAATCCCCACTGGACCACCAGATGTTATCTCCACTGTACAGTAAGACTTTACCCCAATGATTATAAGGATCATTACTGGTCCACAAGACTTTACTCTCTATTCAATTACAATACTATCAATAGTCCATTTAAAATTACCCAAAAGAGAACACCAGAATTCCCTACAGGGATTACAAATCCTTCCACATACACTGAGATCCCCATTGTTCATCCACAGATTACAGTTTCCCCCCACTGTACCAGTAGGATTTATAGGAACCCCACTAGACCACTATTTGTTACAAAAATTCCCACTAGACCGCTAGGGATTACAAAGACCCCAACTGTTGACCATGGAGCACTACAGATTACAATCAGGAATTACAAAACACTCAAGACCACTATACATTGAGGGAATGTCAACAACAGTTATGGTCGCACCCAATGGATTATTAGGGACTACACAACTCATTACTGGACCACAAACACTTTTGGTCACTCACAATGGATTATTATGGGTTATAAAACTCCTTACTGGACCACTAACATTTGTATTTACCTCCACTGAATTGTAAGAGACTATAAGGACCAAGAGAAGTCCTCAGATGATATCGGAATTCCCACTGGACCACCAGGGATTTTGGACTCTGACTGGACCTCAGTTAACCACTGAGAATTACAAGGACACTGATTCTCAAATTACAAAGGCCACTCTGGATCACCAGAGATTACAGGAATTTCCACTTGACCACCAGGTATTCTAAAACCTTTTCCTGAACCAGTAGAGTCACTGGAACCCCCATTGTTTATTCATTGTTCACAGGGTGTTCCTTCATTCTACTACCAGGATTTATGGGGACCCCAGTGGACCATGAGCTATTACAGAGATCCCACTGGGCCACCAGGGATTATGGACTCCCACTGGACCTCAATTAATCACTAAAAAATTTGAATATGTTGTTTTAAGAATTACAATAAAAGATTACAGGTATCTCCACTTAACCACCAGGAATTCAAAACCCTTCCCCAGACCCATCACTAAAGCCCCCATTGTTCATTCATGGCTCACAAGGACCTCCTTCATGGTACTACCCAACTTTATGGGGACCCCACTGGACTATTAGCTATTATAGAGATCCGACTAGGCCACCAGGGATTTAAAAACTCAACATAAAACTGAGGAATTGTTGCCTTTGTGCCCTGTGCTGGTTCATATGGTTCTAAGGGCCAGGAGGAAATTCTGTCACTGAGGGGGTTAATTTATGATATTATTTTGTATACCTCGGACACCCCGATATCAGCCTTCCAAAAAGAAGCGCCAACATCTGTCACAGGGGACTCTACGGTTAGATCCCACATCCGTGGGGACACACAGAGGAAATGTTTTTCTTCTTCTGAAGAGGATAACAAGGAACGATTGTTATCCAAAAAGGCAAATTCTGCAGTGAGTCACAGAAGGTCCATGGCGGCTGACCCTTCCCTAATCTACAAAGTGGGCGATAAGAGTCCTTCCTATATAGATTACACTATAAACCCAAGACTCAACATATGGTGGTGAGGCCATGGGGTGCACTGAAATTTATGGATGTCGAATTCACAGCAGCACAGAGTATTTAGGGGGCTGTTGTGCTCACTGTGTGATTATATCATTGAGGGCAGTGCTGTAGGGGTTAAGGACATGATGTGAGCTGCTCTTGAATGGATATAAAGAGGTGCTGTGTCCCTCCAGCACAGAGTACTTCAGCAGGTTGATGTGCTGGTCTAGAGGACAGAGACAAGTGAACAGGGGAATGGAGGACAAGAGGAAGGTCATAATACAGTTAGAGAGTGTAAGGAGTCTCCCAGCAGCACAGAGTATTTCAGGCTGGTTTTGGAAGGGCAGTGACCTGTCCACCCATCTTGTGACATTAGTAATGACCATGTGTCATAAGCTGCAAGCAGGAATAAGACTTATCAGAAGGGACATCAGGCAGATTCAGAATAATTGTGCAAATTGTGGTGCACTGTGCCCACCCCACAAAACTTGTAGCCGTATGCCCCGCCCATTAACAGCCTTATGCCCCACCCATTAACATAGGACACGCCCTATTTAAATCACAAATATTACACATGACTCCTTCTGCCTCAACATATGGACCCCAGACCAGAGCTCCTAAATAAATAAAGACCCTAGACCAGATCCCATGAATATTTATAGACCCCAGACCCCCTTAATAATTATAAACACCAGACCCCAGAATAATGATGGACCCCCAACTAGACCACATAAATAACAGACCCCAGATAAGACTACTTGAATAAATATAGACCCCGCGCCTCCTAAATAAACATAGACCCCTGACCCACTGAATGTTTATATACTCCCAACCTCCTAAATATATACAGACCACAGACCAGACCCCATGAGTATTCATAACCCCCTCCAAAGACCTTCTGAATAAATAAAGACCCCCATACCAGATCTCTTGAATAAATGTAGATACTAGACCCTCTGAATAAATATAGACCCCAACCACCTAGATAAATATAGATCCTAGACCCCTGAAACATTTAACCCATTCAGGACATTGCAGACATTAGACCTTAGCCCAGGGCTAATGTCTGCGATCGACGATAACGCCAATCGTAGACATTTAACAGTATAGGATACAATGTAAAGTCCTCATTCTCACCCACAAATGTCTGCACCCCCCAATCTCCTCCCTCATTTCTGTCTACCACCCTAATGGTGCTCTCCATTCAGCCGATGTCTTACAACTAACATCCACCATAATCCTAAGCCCTCACTCTCGTCTCCACGACTTCTCTCGAGCGGTTCTCTGGAAGGCCCTACCCCAAGCAATAGGTTAATTCCTAACATCCACAGTTTTAGGCTCTCCCTAAAAACACATCTTAGATTCGCCCATCACATCCCCTGATCTAACTCACTTCTATTCACTTCAGCATCATTTTTCTGAACATGATCCATTGCCAAATATCCACGCCCGAAGCACTACAGATATTGGCTGGTGATACAGCTAATACAGGCCTGAAGGTGGCAGCACTGCACTGGAATACACTCAACGAAGCATTCTGTGATGGATACAAATTCATTACAGAATACAAGGGCAAAATAATAACAGCTTGTTAATTCCAAAAAGTTTTAAATATATTTTTAAAAAAATAATACAAAAATATATTTATCACCTATGGTGAATAACGTAATGGGAATAATAAACAAAAAGGCAGATTTTACATTTTTCATCACTTCACCTACCCCGAAAAATTAAAAGTGATCAAAAAGCCGTATGCACGCCTAAACAGTGAAACGTACATAACAAATGACACCTTGCACAGCTCTGTACGCATAATATAAAACAAAGTTATGGGGTTAGAATATGGCAATGCTAAGAAAGAAATAAAAAAATCCAAAGTTTACTTTTTTTTAAATAAAAAAACACACAAAACTCAGAATTATGTTTTTTGTTTTTCTAATTCCATCCCATTTGGAATTTTTCCCAGCTTCCCACTACATGATATACAACACCAAATGGCACCATTAGAAAGTACAACTTGTCCTGTAAAGAACAGGCCGCTAACTGACCTATTGCCCAGGGCTGAAGAGGTTAAGAGCAGACACGGTGTATGTATATGTAAACATGTGTGGTGACACCGCGTGTGCGCCATGGATAAAAATGTGAAGCACAAGTTCAGACCACACGTAGATCCCCGACCACTATATACTGACCCCTAAAGAAATGCAGACTTCCTTACAAGACACCGAAGAACAGGTCCTCCCAATACGTATCCCAGACCTTCATATACTGACCCCCTATACCGTCATATACAGACCCCCTATACCTTCATATACAGACCCCCTATACCGTCATATACAGACCCATATACCTTTATATACAGACCCCCTATACCTTCATATACAGACCCCATATACTGTCATATACAGACCCCATATACTGTCATATACAGACCCCTATACCGTCATATACAGACCCCTATACCGTCATATACAGACCCCCTATACCGTCATATACAGACCCCCTATACTGTCATATACAGACCCCCTATACTGTCATATACAGACCACATATACCGTCATATACAGACCCCATATACCTTCATATACAGACCCCCTATACCGTCATATACAGACCCATATACCTTTATATACAGACCCCCTATACCTTCATATACAGACCCCATATAATGTCATATACAGACCCCATATACTGTCATATACAGACCCCCTATACCTTCATATACAGACCCCCTATACCTTCATATACAGACCACATATACTGTCATATACAGACCCCATATACTGTCATATACAGACCCCATATACTGTCATATACAGACCCCATATACTGTCATATACAGACCCCTATACCGTCATATACAGACCCCTATACCGTCATATACAGACCACATATACTGTCATATACAGACCCCATATACTGTCATATACAGACCCCCTATACCTTCATATACAGACCCCTATACTGTCATATACAGACCAAATATACTGTCATATACAGACCCCATATACTGTCATATACAGACCCCCTATACCGTCATATACAGACCCCTATACCGTCATATACAGACCACATATACTGTCATATACAGACCACATATACTGTCATATACAGGCCACATATACCGTCATATACAGACCCCATATACTGTCATATACAGACCCCCTATACCTTCATATACAGACCCCCTATACCTTCATATACAGACCACATATACTGTCATATACAGACCCCATATACTGTCATATACAGACCCCCTATACCGTCATATACAGACCCCTATACCGTCATATACAGACCCCTATACCGTCATATACAGACCCCTATACTGTCATATACAGACCACATATACTGTCATATACAGACCCCCTATACCGTCATATACAGATCCCCTATACCATCATATACAGACCCCTATACTGTCATATACAGACCCCATATACTGTCATATACAGACCACATATACCTTCATATACAGACCCCTATACCGTCATATACAGACCCCTATACCGTCATATACAGACCCCATATACTGTCATATACAGACCACATATACCGTCATATACAGACCCCTATACCGTCATATACAGACCCCATATAGTGTCATATACAGAACACATATACCTTCATATACAGACCCCCTATACCGTCATATACAGACCCCTATACCGTCATATACAGACCCCCTATACCGTCATATACAGACCACATATACTGTCATATACAGGCCACATATACCGTCATATACAGACCCCCTATACCGTCATATACAGACCCCTATACCGTCATATACAGACCCCCTATACCGTCATATACAGACCCCATATACCGTCATATACAGACCCCCTATACCGTCATATACAGACCCCCTATACCGTCATATACAGACCCCTATACCATCATATACAGACCCCATATACTGTCATATACAGACCACATATACCTTCATATACAGACCCCTATACCGTCATATACAGATCCCTATACCGTCATATACAGACCCCATATACTGTCATATACAGACCACATATACCGTCATATACAGACCCCTATACCGTCATATACAGACCCCATATACTGTCATATACAGACCACATATACCTTCATATACAGACCCCCTATACCGTCATATACAGACCCCTATACCGTCATATACAGACCCCCTATACCGTCATATACAGACCACATATACCGTCATATACAGGCCACATATACCGTCATATACAGACCCCCTATACCGTCATATACAGACCCCTATACCGTCATATACAGACCCCCTATACCGTCATATACAGACCCCATATACCGTCATATACAGACCACATATACCGTCATATACAGACCCCATATACCGTCATATACAGACCACATATACTGTCATATACAGACCCCCTATACCGTCATATACAGACCCCCTATACCGTCATATACAGACCTCCTATACCATCATATACAGACCCCATATACCTTCATATACAGACCCCCTATACCGTCATATACAGACCCCTATACCGTCATATACAGACCCCATATACTGTCATATACAGACCACATATACCTTCATATACAGACCCCTATACCGTCATATGCAGACCACATATACTGTCATATACAGACCACATATACCGTCATATACAGACCACATATACCATCATATACAGGCCCCCTATACCGTCATATACAGACCCCCTATACCGTCATATACAGACCCCTATACTGTCATATACAGACCCCATATACTGTCATATACAGACCACATATACCTTCATATACAGACCCCTATACCGTCATATACAGACCCCTATACCGTCATATACAGACCCCATATACTGTCATATTCAGACCACATATACCGTCATATACAGACCCCTATACCGTCATATACAGACCCCATATACTGTCATATACAGACCACATATACCTTCATATACAGACCCCCTATACCGTCATATACAGACCCCTATACCGTCATATACAGACCCCCTATACCGTCATATACAGACCACATATACTGTCATATACAGGCCACATATACCGTCATATACAGACCCCCTATACCGTCATATACAGACCCCTATACCGTCATATACAGACCCCCTATACCGTCATATACAGACCCCATATACCGTCATATACAGACCCCCTATACCGTCATATACAGACCCCCTATACCGTCATATGCAGACCCCTATACCGTCATATACAGACCCCCTATACCGTCATATACAGACCACATATACTGTCATATACAGGACCACATATACCGTCATATACAGACCCCCTATACCGTCATATACAGACCCCTATACCGTCATATACAGACCCCTATACCGTCATATACAGACCCCCTATACCGTCATATACAGACCCCATATACCGTCATATACAGACCCCCTATACCGTCATATACAGACCCCATATACTGTCATATACAGACCACATATACCTTCATATACAGACCCCTATACCGTCATATACAGACCCCTATACCGTCATATACAGACCCCATATACTGTCATATACAGACCACATATACCGTCATATACAGACCTCTATACCGTCATATACAGACCCCATATACTGTCATATACAGACCACATATACCTTCATATACAGACCCCCTATACCGTCATATACAGACCCCTATACCGTCATATACAGACCCCCTATACCGTCATATACAGACCACATATACCGTCATATACAGGCCACATATACCGTCATATACAGACCCCCTATACCGTCATATACAGACCCCCTATACCGTCATATACAGACCCCCTATACCGTCATATACAGACCCTATATACCGTCATATACAGACCCCCTATACCGTCATATACAGACCCCCTATACCATCATATACAGACCCCATATACCTTCATATACAGACCCCCTATACCGTCATATACAGACCCCTATACCGTCATATACAGACCCCATATACTGTCATATACAGACCACATATACCTTCATATACAGACCCCTATACCGTCATATGCAGACCACATATACCGTCATATACAGACCACATATACCGTCATATACAGACCACATATACCATCATATACAGGCCCCCTATACCTTCATATACAGACCCCCTATACCGTCATATACAGACCCCTATACCTTCATATACAGACCACATATACCGTCATATACAGACCACATATACCGTCATATACAGACCCCCTATACCTTCATATACAAACCACATATACTGTCATATACAGACCACATATACAGTCATATACAGACCACATATACCGTCATATACAGACCACATATACCGTCATATACAGACCACATATACAGTCATATACAGACCCCCTATACCGTCATATACAGACCCCCTATACCTTCATATACAGACCACATATACCGTCATATACAGACCCCCTATACCTTCATATACAGATCACATATACTGTCATATACAGACCACATATACCGTCATATACAGACCCCTATACCGTCATATACAGACCACATATACCGTCATATACAGACCACATATACCGTCATATACAGACCCCCCTATACCTTCATATACAGACCACATATACTGTCATATACAGACCCCCTATACCGTCATATACAGACCACATATACTGTCATATACAGACCACATATACCATCATATACAGACCACATATACCGTCATATACAGACCCCCCTATACCTTCATATACAGACCACATATACCTTCATATACAGACCACATATACAGTCATATACAGACCACATATACCATCATATACAGACCACATATACCGTCATATACAGACCACATATACCGTCATATACAGACCCCCTATACCTTCATATACAGACCACATATACCGTCATATACAGACCCCCTATACCTTCATATACAGACCACATATACCGTCATATACAGACCACATATACCGTCATATACAGACCACATATACCGTCATATACAGACCACATATACCGTCATATACAGGCCACATATACCGTCATATACAGACCCCCTATACCGTCATATACAGACCCCTATACCGTCATATACAGACCCCCTATACCGTCATATACAGACCCCATATACCGTCATATACAGACCCCCTATACCGTCATATACAGACCCCCTATACCATCATATACAGACCCCATATACCTTCATATACAGACCCCCTATACCGTCATATACAGACCCCTATACCGTCATATACAGACCCCATATACTGTCATATACAGACCACATATACCTTCATATACAGGCCCCCTATACCTTCATATACAGACCCCCTATACCGTCATATACAGACCCCTATACCTTCATATACAGACCACATATACCGTCATATACAGACCACATATACCGTCATATACAGACCCCCTATACCTTCATATACAAACCACATATACTGTCATATACAGACCACATATACAGTCATATACAGACCACATATACCGTCATATACAGACCACATATACAGTCATATACAGACCCCCTATACCGTCATATACAGACCCCCTATACCTTCATATACAGACCCCCTATACCGTCATATACAGACCCCTATACCTTCATATACAGACCACATATACCGTCATATACAGACCACATATACCGTCATATACAGACCCCCTATACCTTCATATACAAACCACATATACTGTCATATACAGACCACATATACAGTCGTATACAGACCACATATACCGTCATATACAGACCACATATACAGTCATATACAGACCCCCTATACCGTCATATACAGACCCCCTATACCTTCATATACAGACCACATATACCGTCATATACAGACCCCCTATACCTTCATATACAGACCACATATACTGTCATATACAGACCACATATACCGTCATATACAGACCCCTATACCTTCATATACAGACCCCCTATACCGTCATATACAGACCCCTATACCGTCATATGCAGACCACATATACCATCATATACAGGCCCCCTATACCTTCATATACAGACCCCCTATACCGTCATATACAGACCCCTATACCTTCATATACAGACCACATATACCGTCATATACAGACCACATATACCGTCATATACAGACCCCCTATACCTTCATATACAAACCACATATACTGTCATATACAGACCACATATACAGTCATATACAGACCCCTATACCGTCATATACAGACCCCCTATACCTTCATATACAGACCTCCTATACCATCATATACAGACCACATATACCGTCATATACAGACCACATATACAGTCATATACAGACCCCCTATACCGTCATATACAGACCCCCCTATACCTTCATATACAGACCACATATACCGTCATATACAGACCCCCTATACCTTCATATACAGACCACATATACTGTCATATACAGACCACATATACCGTCATATACAGACCCCTATACCGTCATATACAGACCACATATACCGTCATATACAGACCACATATACCGTCATATACAGACCCCCCTATACCTTCATATACAGACCACATATACTGTCATATACAGACCCCCTATACCGTAATATACAGACCACATATACCTTCATATACAGACCCCCCTATACCTTCATATACAGACCACATATACCTTCATATACAGACCACATATACAGTCATATACAGACCACATATACCATCATATACAGACCACATATACCGTCATATACAGACCCCCCTATACCTTCATATACAGACCACATATACCGTCATATACAGACCCCCTATACCTTCATATACAGACCACATATACCGTCATATACAGACCACATATACCGTCATATACAGACCACATATACCGTCATATACAGACCCCCTATACCTTCATATACAGACCCCCTATACCTTCATATACAGACCACATATACCGTCATATACAGACCCCCTATACCTTCATATACAGACCACATATACCGTCATATACAGACCACATATACCGTCATATACAGACCACATATACTGTCATATACAGACCACATATACTGTCATATACAGACCACATATACCTTCATATACAGACCACATATACCGTCATATACAGACCACATATACCGTCATATACAGACCACATATACAGTCATATATAACCCCATATACCTTCATATACAGACCCCCTATACCTTCATATACAGACCACATATACTGTCATATACAGACCACATATACCGTCATATACAGACCCCTATACCGTCATATACAGACCACATATACCGTCATATACAGACCACATATACCGTCATATACAGACCCCCCTATACCTTCATATACAGACCACATATACTGTCATATACAGACCCCCTATACCGTAATATACAGACCACATATACCTTCATATACAGACCCCCCTATACCTTCATATCAGACCACATATACCTCATATACAGACCACATATACAGTCATATACAGACCACATATACCATCATATACAGACCACATATACCGTCATATACAGACCACCCCTATACCTTCCATATACAGACCCATATACCCTCATATACATACCCCCTATACCTTCATATACAGACCACATATACCGTCATATACAGACCACCCTATACCGTCATATACAGACCACATATACCGTCATATACAGACCCCCTATACCTTCATATACAGACCCCCTATACCTTCATATACAGACCACATATACCGTCATATACAGACCCCCTATACCTTCATATACAGACCACATATACCGTCATATACAGACCACATATACCGTCAATATACAGACCACATATACTGTCATATACAGACCACATATACTGTCATACAGACCCATATACCTGTTCAATACAGACCCCATATTACCCCCGTCATATACAGACCCACTATTCATATACAGACCCCTATACCGTCATATACAGACCACATATACCGTCATATACAGACCCCCTATACCTTCATATACAGACCACATATACCGTCATATACAGACCACATATACCTTCATATACAGACCACATATACAGTCATATACAGACCACATATACCGTCATATACAGACCACATATACCGTCATATACAGACCACATATACCGTCATATACAGACCACATATACCGTCATATACAGACCCCTAAACCGTCATATACAGACCCCCTATACCTTCATATACAGACCACATATACCGTCATACAGGGAGTGCAGAATTATTAGGCAAGTTGTATTTTTGAGGATTAATTTTATTATTGAACAACAACCATGTTCTCAATGAACCCAAAAAACTCATTAATATCAAAGCTGAATATTTTTGGAAGTAGTTTTTAGTTTGTTTTTAGTTTTAGCTATTTTAGGGGGATATCTGTGTGTGCAGGTGACTATTACTGTGCATAATTATTAGGCAACTTAACAAAAAACAAATATATACCCATTTCAATTATTTATTTTTACCAGTGAAACCAATATAACATCTCAACATTCACAAATATACATTTCTGACATTCAAAAACAAAACAAAAACAAATCAGTGACCAATATAGCCACCTTTCTTTGCAAGGACACTCAAAAGCCTGCCATCCATGGATTCTGTCAGTGTTTTGATCTGTTCACCATCAACATTGCGTGCAGCAGCAACCACAGCCTCCCAGACACTGTTCAGAGAGGTGTACTGTTTTCCCTCCTTGTAAATCTCACATTTGATGATGGACCACAGGTTCTCAATGGGGTTCAGATCAGGTGAACAAGGAGGCCATGTCATTAGATTTTCTTCTTTTATACCCTTTCTTGCCAGCCACGCTGTGGAGTACTTGGACGCGTGTGATGGAGCATTGTCCTGCATGAAAATCATGTTTTTCTTGACGATGCAGACTTCTTCCTGTACCACTGCTTGAAGAAGGTGTCTTCCAGAAACTGGCAGTAGGACTGGGAGTTGAGCTTGACTCCATCCTCAACCCAAAAAGGCCCCACAAGCTCATCTTTGATGATACCAGCCCAAACCAGTACTCCACCTCCACCTTGCTGGCGTCTGAGTCGGAATGGAGCTCTCTGCCCTTTACCAATCCAGCCATCTGGCCCATCAAGACTCACTCTCATTCATCAGTCCATAAAACCTTAGAAAAATCAGTCTTGAGATATTTCTTGGCCCAGTCTTGACGTTTCAGCTTGTGTGTCTTGTTCAGTGGTGGTCGTCTTTCAGCCTTTCTTACCTTGGCCATGTCTCTGAGTATTGCACACCTTGTGCTTTTGGGCACTCCAGTGATGTTGCAGCTCTGAAATATGGCCAAACTGGTGGCAAGTGGCATCTTGGCAGCTGCACGCTTGACTTTTCTCAGTTCATGGGCAGTTATTTTGCGCCTTGGTTTTTCCACACGCTTCTTGCGACCCTGTTGACTATTTTGAATGAAACGCTTGATTGTTCGATGATCACGCTTCAGAAGCTTTGCAATTTTAAGAGTGCTGCATCCCTCTGCAAGATATCTCACTATTTTTGACTTTTCTGAGCCTGTCAAGTCCTTCTTTTGACCCATTTTGCCAAAGGAAAGGAAGTTGCCTAATAATTATGCACACCTGATATAGGGTGTTGATGTCATTAGACCACACCCCTTCTCATTACAGAGATGCACATCACCTAATATGCTTAATTGGTAGTAGGCTTTCGAGCCTATACAGCTTGGAGTAAGACAACATGCATAAAGAGGATGATGTGGTCAAAATACTCATTTGCCTAATAATTCTGCACGTAGTGTATATAACCCCATATACCTTCATATACAGACCCCATATACAGTCATATATAACTCCATATACCTTCTTATACAGACCCCATATACAGTCATATACAGACCCCAGACCAGACCCCAGTCCCTGCAGCTTGTTCACTCTGGGCCACCACTGACGGCATCCTGGCAGCGTGAGGTCACAGACTACGTCCATGTCTATGATAACATCAGAAGGACATTGCTTCATCTGTGCAGATGTCTGTTAAGGATCCGTGTTTGGTCCATTTGTCCATTTTTTGCCTTCGTGTGTCATCCGTATTCTATGGCGAAAATTAATTTCAAGAGCATCTCCTGGCAACGATCTGTAAAACACACATGAAACACGGATGCCATCCATGTTGTGTCCATGTTTTTCACAGACCTATAGTCTATAATGGGTTTAAAGGTACCGCAAACATGGACAGAAATAGGGCACATTCGGTGACCCGGTTTGGCATGGCCCCAACACCGACAAGGTATCACCACTTGTTGCTGCTCTCCATAGGGGAAGGTAAAGCGTGGTGCACCCCAATGGGAAATAGGTCAAGAGAGTCAGGGTCTGCAGTAACCAGAGAGCTTCTTTACGGCAGGGATTTAGGTACAAACCTATACAGGCGAGACATAGGGCTGTCTTCTCCAGTCTCCTCCCTGGCAGAAGAAGGGATCATGCTGAGGAAAGGCCTGAACTAGCTGTCCCTATCACTATCAAAGAGCAGGTACCCTGGTCCAAGGCTGGTGATCCAGGGTCTGTGGCAGAGTATCCTCGTCTCAGGGTCTTTTACTGGTCACTCAGTCTGGCAGAGTCCCCTCTTCTAAACACTGGTCCTTAACTGCAGGACATTAGGGGCTCTGACTGCTCTGCTTATATACAGTTCTAGTAGGAGGGCTGAAGCGGAGACACTCAGCAAAAACAGATACAATGTTACAATTCCCATCTCTCATAGACTTGCATTACAGAATCAATGACACAGCAGTTTTTTCAGACACAAACAGGTTTTCAGACATAACAAGAGCTAAAACCAGACATTCAAAAGGTCAGTCTGTCTGGTTTTTGGTGGCAAACAAGTCTGGCTGTTTCCCTCCAAAACATCCTCTTCTTTAACCGCTTTAAGTCCGCCCATAGGATATAAACGTCCTATGGGTGGACCTCTATTTCTGAAAGCACGTTTCTGAACGTCCTTTCAGAAATAGCAGCTGCACGCTAATCGTGCAGCTGCTGATCGGGTTGCCCGCTGTCAGTGACAGCAGGGCAACCCAGAGAGAAGGCAGGGACAGTGCCCAGGTGTCCCTGCCTTCCGGATCGCTGCAGACACAGCGCTCACCGAGCGCTGTGTCTGCAGAGCAGGAAGCGCTGTGCGCTTCCTGTTCCGGCCCGGCGGTCATGTGACCGCCGGGACCGGAGAGTGCAGGAGCTGTGTGAGGTCTTACAGAGACCTCGATCAGCCCTGCACTGAGGCTGTACAGCGCAGAATCACGCTGTACAGCCTCTCTGGGGGGTGCATTTCTTCTGTAACTGGGGCTACTATGTCAGCCCCAGTTACAGGAGAAATCAATAGTGAAAAAAAAAGAAAAAGTGAAGCAAATGTCCCCCAGAGGTCTTGTATGACCTTATGGGGGACGAAAAGTGTAAAAAAAATAAAAAAAAATAAATAAAGGGTTGAAAAAAATAAAATAAAATAAAGTTTCACATGTAAAAATAAAAAGGTCCCAAAGTAAGGAATAAAAAAAAAATTAAAATAGAAAAAATAAAATAAAATAGACATATTTGGTATTGCCACATCCGTAAAAACCAGCTCTATAAAAATATCACATGAGCTAACCCCTCGGGTGAACACCGTAAAAAAAAACCAAAAAAACAGTGTCAAAACAAGCAATTTTTGTCACCTTGCATCACAAAATATGCAACACCAAGTGATCAAAAATGCGTATGTCCCACAAAATGGTACCAATAAAACCGTCACCTCATTCCGCAAAAAATGAGCCCCTACATAAGAAAATCTCTCAAAAAATAAAAAAAACTATAGCTCTTAGAACATGGAGACACTAAAACATCATTTTTTGGTTTCAAAAATGCTATTATTGTGTTAAAGTGAAACAAATAAAAAAAAGTATACATATTAGGTATTGCCGCGTCCGTAAAAACCAGCTCTATAAAAATATCACATGAGCTAACCCCTCAGATGAACACCGTAAAAAAATAATAATAAACTGTGTCAAAACAAGCAATTTTTGTCACCTTGCATCACAAAAGGTGCAACACCAAGTGATCAAAAACGCGTATGTCCCACAAAATGGTACCAATAAAACAGTCACCTCATCCCGCAAAAAATGAGCCCCTACATAAGAAAATCTCTCAAAAAATAAAGAAAACTATAGCTATCAGAACATGGACACATTAAAACATAATTTTTTTGTTTCAAAAATGCTATTATTGTGTAAAACTTTAATAAATGATAAAAAGTATACATATTAGGTATCGCCACGTCCGTAACAATCTGCTCTATAAAAATGTCACTTGACTGAACCCCTCAGGTGAACGCTGTAAGAATAAATAAATAAATAGAAACTGTGCTAAAACAACCAGTTTTTTGGTCACCTTGCCCCATAAAGTGTTATAATGAATGATCAAAAAATCATATGTACCCAAAAATAGTACTAATAAAACTGGCACCTTATCCCCTAATTTCCAAAATGGGGTCACTTCTTGGGAGTTTCTACTGTAAGGGTGCATCAGGGGGCTTCAAATGGGACATGGCATTTAAAAACCATGTGGAGTTCCTTTTCTTCTGCGCCCTGCCTTGTGCCCATACAGCAGTTTATGACCACATGTGGGGTGTTTCTGTAAACCGCAGAATCTGGGTAATAAATATTGAGTTTTGTTTGGCTGTTAACCATCGATGTGTTAAAGAAAAAATTGGATTAAAATGGAAAATCTGCCCAAAAAGTGAAATTTAAAAATTTGATCTCCATTTTCCTTTAATTCTTGTGGAACGCATAAAGGGTTAACAAAGTTTGTAAAATCAGTTTTGAGTAACCTGAGGGGTGTAGTTTCTACAATGGGGTCATTTATGGGGGGTTTCCACTATGTAGGCCCCACAAAGTGACTTCAGACCTGAACTGGTCCTTATAAAGTGGGTTTTGGCAATTTTCTTAAAAATTTGAAGAATTTCTTCTAAACTTCTAAGCCTTCTAACGTCCTAAAAAAATAAAATGACATTTCCAAAATGATGCCAACATAAAGTAGACATATGGGGAATGTTAAGTAATAAATAATTTATGAGGTATCACTTTCTGTTTTAAAAGCAGAGAAATTGAAATTTAGAAAATTGCGAATTTTTCAAATTTTTGGGTAAATTTGGGATGTTTTCATAAATAAAGGTGAAATATTTTGACTCAAATTTATGACTATCATGAAGTACAATGTGTGCACGAGAAAACAATCTCTGAATGACTTGGATAAATAAAGGCGTTCCAAAGTTATTACCACATGAAGTGAGATATGTCAGTTTTGCAAAATTAGGCCTGGTCAGGAAGGGGGCAAATGGCCCAGATGGGAAGTGGTTAAACCCTATGGAAGCTGTGGAAAATTACCAGCTTCTCATTCAAAGTCCCAAAAGTCTCTCAGTGTTCATTAACCCTTTCCACTAAGCCTCACAAATACAATGCAAATGAACATGCTATATATCACAACATTCATATAAAATGCAGTTAAACAGTATTAAACAGTGCAAGTTAATCCTTTAAAGTGAAATATAGTAAGGAATTGATGACTTTGCATAGGGGAAGCAAGGCAAATGTCCACAAATGTCCAGACTTCAAAGTATCTTCAAAATCCTGAACCATGGGGAATCACAGATGTGTGAATAGACACATTAAAATCAATGGTTACGTGTGCTGTCAGTGGAGAACATGGATGGCACGCCACCGTGATCTACTGACGTGTGAATAAGGGCTAAAAAATACATAATGTACAGAGCAGCAGCACAGAGGAATTTAGGAGAGTAGTATATGATAATGTGGGGTTAAACTAACGATCTACAATTGTAATACTGTTATAAAGGACTGAGAGCCATCACGTACGGAAGGGAAAAGAGGCAAGAGGAGGGTTATAGACTGAGAGCCTTCTCCCAGCAGCACAGAGGATTTCAGGAGAGGAGTGTGCTGATCTTGTGGAGGTCACAGGATGAGAGTTACATAGAGGAAGGAGTAGGGTCCTCCCAGCAGCACAGAGGATTTCAGGAGAGGAGTGTGCTGATCTTGTGGAGGTCACAGGATGAGAGTTACATAGTGGAAGGAGCAGGGTCCTCCCAGCAGCACAGAGGATTTCAGGAGAGGAGTGTGCTGATCTTGTGGAGGTCACAGGCTGAGAGTTACATAGTGGAAGGAGCAGGGTCCTCCCAGCAGCACAGAGGATTTCAGGAGAGCAGTGTGCTGATCTTGTAGAGGTCACAGGCTAAGAGTTACGTAGTGGAAGGAGCAGGATCCCCAGCAGCACAGAGGATGTCAGGAGAGGAGTGTGCTGATCTTGTGGAGGTCACAGGATGAGAGTTACATAGTGGAAGGAGCAGGATCCCCAGCAGCACAGAGGATGTCAGGAGAGCAGTTTTGTGTATTTATCGCACACGTCAGATGCTTTTAATCTCATGAATACAAATACTGTTGACTACATGTTGGCGCTCAGAAGAACTCTGAGTCTTTCCATATACAAGATGCGGAACACAAAGAAAGTGAACGTCTGTCGTAGACGGCGCGCGGCTGCTAATTACCCCGTGTAATTCCCTATAACGGCCCCAGCGTTGTGGCCACAAGCTCCAAATCCTCTAATTCAATCTTCACAGATGCAGCAGACACAGAGCAGAGACTTTTGTGTACAGTTCATCTTGAAATAAAATCTCTTGCATCAAACGCACGCCAGTCCCCTGGGTCTCGGATATCAAGTCATTATAGAGACGTGCCAGCAGGGCACCGCGCCACGGAACAGTATCAACAGAGATTAGCACGGATTCCTATCACATATGTCACCCGTCCAACAAGGGCTTAAATTAGACATGGCTGACGAGGATTGGGTTTAGTTCTGATTAAATAGCTGAAAGCTGGTGGGATCGACACAGGCTGATACATGGGAGCAGAAGCTCAGCTGTCCACATAACCTATGACTTTACTCCCAACTGTTATGTAATGGTTGCTGCAAATGTATCTGAATATCATTACTGATCGGCCGTCACATTACACTATGTAGATCTGATATTAATTAAATAAATAAGATAACAGACGATTACACCGAAAACAATATCAATAAACAGAGGTCACTGCATAAAAAACATGCGAAGCAACACAGCAGTACAACACATCATTAAGGACAGCAGTACAGTGGTTTTCTAACTTTCTTCATAATAATGTACATATATATATAAAGGTCTATTAATTAGTACAACCTCACCAAATACATTTAATAGTCTATTCTGCTGGTGCAGTCACTGTGTACATACATTACTTATCCTGTACTGATCCTGAGTTACATCCTGTATTATACTCCAGAGCTGCACTCACTATTCTGCTGGTGCAGTCACTGTGTACATACATTACTTATCCTGTACTGATCCTGAGTTACAGCCTGTATTATACTCCAGAGCTGCACTCACTATTCTGCTGGTGCAGTCACTGTGTACATACATTACTTATCCTGTACTGATCCTGAGTTACAGCCTGTATTATACTCCAGAGCTGCACTCACTATTCTGCTGGTGCAGTCACTGTGTACATACATTACTTATCCTGTACAGATCCTGAGTTACATCCTGTATTATACTCCAGAGCTGCACTCACTATTCTGCTGGTGCAGTCACTGTGTACATACATTACTTATCCTGTACTGATCCTGAGTTACATCCTGTATTATACTCCAGAGCTGCACTCACTATTCTGCTGGTACAGTCACTGTGTACATACATTACTTATCCTGTACTGATCCTGAGTTACATCCTGTATTATACTCCAGAGCTGCACTCACTATTCTGCTGGTGCAGTCACTGTGTACATACATTACTTATCCTGTACTGATCCTGAGTTACATCCTGTATTATACTCCAGAGCTGCACTCACTATTCTGCTGGTGCAGTCACTGTGTACATACATTACTTATCCTGTACTGATCCTGAGTTACATCCTGCATTATACTCCAGAGCTGCACTCACTATTCTGCTGGTGCAGTCACTGTGTACATACATTACTTATCCTGTACTGATCCTGAGTTACATCCTGTATTATACTCCAGAGCTGCACTCACTATTCTGCTGGTGCAGTCACTGTGTACATACATTACTTATCCTGTACTGATCCTGAGTTACATCCTGTATTATACTCCAGAGCTGCACTCACTATTCTGCTGGTGCAGTCACTGTGTACATACATTACTTATCCTGTACTGATCCTGAGTTACATCCTGTATTATACTCCAGAGCTGCACTCACTATTCTGCTGGTGCAGTCACTGTGTACATACATTACTTATCCTGTACTGATCCTGAGTTACATCCTGTATTATACTCCAGAGCTGCACTCACTATTCTGCTGGTGCAGTCACTGTGTACATACATTACTTATCCTGTACTGATCCTGAGTTACATCCTGTATTATACTCCAGAGCTGCACTCACTATTCTGCTGGTGCAGTCACTGTGTACATACATTACTTATCCTGTACTGATCCTGAGTTACATCCTGTATTATACTCCAGAGCTGCACTCACTATTCTGCTGGTGCAGTCACTGTGTACATACATTACTTATCCTGTACTGATCCTGAGTTACATCCTGTATTATACTCCAGAGCTGCACTCACTATTCTGCTGGTGCAGTCACTGTGTACATACATTACTTATCCTGTACTGATCCTGAGTTACATCCTGTATTATACTCCAGAGCTGCACTCACTATTCTGCTGGTACAGTCACTGTGTACATACATTACTTATCCTGTACTGATCCTGAGTTACATCCTGTATTATACTCCAGAGCTGCACTCACTATTCTGCTGGTGGAGTCACTGTGTACATACATTACTTATCCTGTACTGATCCTGAGTTACATCCTGTATTATACTCCAGAGCTGCACTCACTGTTCTGCTGGTGCAGTCACTGTGTACATACATTACTGATCCTGAGTTACATCCTGTATTATACTCCAGAGCTGCACTCACTATTCTGCTGGTGCAGTCACTGTGTACATACATTACTTATCCTGTACTGATCCTGAGTTACATCCTGTATTATACTCCAGAGCATGCACTCACTATTCTGCTGGTGCAGTCACTGTGTACATACATTACTTATCCTGTACTGATCCTGAGTTACATCCTGTATTATACTCCAGAGCTGCACTCACTATTCTGCTGGTGCAGTCACTGTGTACATACATTACTTATCCTGTACTGATCCTGAGTTACATCCTGTATTATACTCCAGAGCTGCACTCACTATTCTGCTGGTGCAGTCACTGTGTACATACATTACTTATCCTGTACTGATCCTGAGTTACATCCTGTATTATACTCCAGAGCTGCACTCACTATTCTGCTGGTACAGTCACTGTGTACATACATACATTACTTATCCTGTACCTATCCTGAGTTACATCCTGTATTATACTCCTGAGCTGCACTCACTATTCTGCTGGTGCAGTCACTGTGTACATACATTACTTATCCTGTACTGATCCTGAGTTACATCCTGTATTATACTCCAGAGCTGCACTCACTATTCTGCTGGTGCAGTCACTGTGTCCATACATTACTTATCCTGTACTGATCCTGACTTACGTCCTGTATTATACTCCAGCGCTGCACTCACTATTCTGCTGGTGCAGTCACTGTGTGCATACATTACTTATCCTGTACTGATCCTCAGTTACATCCTGTATTATACTCCAGAGCTGCACTCACTATTCTGCTGGTGCAGTCACTGTGTACATACATTACTTATCCTGTACTGATCCAGAGTTACATCCTGTATTATACTCCAGAGCTGCACTCACTATTCTGCTGGTGCAGTCACTGTGTACATACATTACTTATCCTGTACTGATCCTGAGTTACATCCTGTATTATACTCCAGAGCTGCACTCACTATTCTGCTGGTGCAGTCACCGTGTACATACATTACTTATCCTGTACTGATCCTGAGTTACATGCTGTATTATACTCCAGAGCTGCACTCACTATTCTGCTGGTACAGTCACTGTGTACATACATTACTTATCCTGTACTGATCCTGAGTTACATCCTGTATTATACTCCAGAGCTGCACTCACTATTCTGCTGGTGCAGTCACTGTGTACATACATTACTTATCCTGTACTGATCCTGAGTTACATCCTGTATTATACTCCAGAGCTGCACTCACTATACTGCTGGTGCAGTCACTGTGTACATACATTACTTATCCTGTACTGATCCTGAGTTACATCCTGTATTATACTCCAGAGCTGCACTCACTATTCTGCTGGTACAGTCACTGTGTACATACATTACTTATCCTGTACTGATCCTGAGTTACATCCTGTATTATACTCCAGAGCTGCACTTACTATTCTGCTGGTGCAGTCACTGTGTACATGCATTACTTATCCTGTACTGATCCTGAGTTATATCCTGTATTATACTCCAGAGCTGCACTCACTATTCTGCTGGTACAGTCACTGTGTACATACATTACTTATCCTGTACTGATCCTGAGTTACATCCTGTATTATACTCCAGAGCTGCACTCACTATTCTGCTGGTGCAGTCACTGTGTACATACATTACTTATCCTGTACTGATCCTGAGTTACATCCTGTATTATACTCCAGAGCTGCACTCACTATTCTGCTGGTGCAGTCACTGTGTACATACATTACTTATCCTGTACTGATCCTGAGTTACATCCTGTATTATACTCCAGAGCTGCACTCACTATTCTGCTGGTACAGTCACTGTGTACATACATTACTTATCCTGTACTGATCCTGAGTTACATCCTGTATTATACTCCAGAGCTGCACTTACTATTCTGCTGGTGGCAGTCACTGTGTACATACATTACTTATCCTGTACTGATCCTGAGTTACATCCTGTATTATACTCCAGAGCTGCACTCACTAGTTCTGCTGGTGCAGTCACTGTGTACATACATTACTGATCCTGAGTTACATCCTGTATTATACTCCAGAGCTGCACTCACTATTCTGCTGGTGCAGTCACTGTGTACATACATTACTGATCCTGTACTGATCCTGAGTTACATCCTGTATTATACTCCAGAGCTGCACTCACTATTCTGCTCGTGCAGTCACTGTGTACATACATTACTTATCCTGTACTGATCCTGAGTTACATCCTGTATTATACTCCAGAGCTGCACTCACTATTCTGCTGGTGCAGTCACTGTGTGCATACATTACTGATCCTGTACTGATCCTGAGTTACATCCTATATTATACTCCAGAGCTGCACTCACTATTCTGCTCGTGCAGTCACTGTGTACATACATTACTTATCCTGTACTGATCCTGAGTTACATCCTGTATTATACTCCAGAGCTGCACTCACTATTCTGCTGGTGCAGTCACTGTGTACATACAATACTGATCCTGTACTGATCCTGAGTTACATCCTATATTATACTCCAGAGCTGCACTCACTATTCTGCTGGTGCAGTCACTGTGTACATACATTACTTATCCTGTACTGATCCTGAGTTACATCCTGTATTATCCTCCAGAGCTGCACTCACTATTCTGCTGGTGCAGTCACTGTGTACATACATTACTTATCCTGTACTGATCCTGAGTTACATCCTGTATTATACTCCAGAGCTGCACTCACTATTCTGCTGGTGCAGTCACTGTGTACATACATTACTTATCCTGTACTGATCCTGAGTTACATCCTGTATTATACTCCAGAGCTGCACTCACTATTCTGCTGGTGCAGTCACTGTGTACATACATTACTTATCCTGTACTGATCCTGAGTTACATCCTGTATTATACTCCAGAGCTGCACTCACTATTCTGCTGGTGCAGTCACTGTGTACATACATTACTGATCCTATACTGATCCTGAGTTACATCCTATATTATACTCCAGAGCTGCACTCACTATTCTGCTGGTGCAGTCACTGTGTACATACATTACTTATCCTGTACTGACCCTGAGTTACATCCTGTATTATACTCCAGAGCTGCACTCACTATTCTGCTGGTGCAGTCACTGTGTACATACATTACATTACTTATCCTGTACTGATCCTGAGTTACATCCTGTATTATACTCCAGAGCTGCACTCACTATTCTGCTGGTGCAGTCACTGTGTACATACATTACTTATCCTGTACTGATCCTGAGTTACATCCTGTATTATACTCCAGAGCTGCACTCACTATTCTGCTGGTGCAGTCACTGTGTACATACATTACTTATCCTGTACTGATCCTGAGTTACATCCTGTATTATACTCCAGAGCTGCACTCACTATTCTGCTGGTGCAGTCACTGTGTACATACATTACTTATCCTGTACTGACCCTGAGTTACATCCTGTATTATACTCCAGAGCTGCACTCACTATTCTGCTGGTGCAGTCACTGTGTACATACATTACATTACTTATCCTGTACTGATCCTGAGTTACATCCTGTATTATACTCCAGAGCTGCACTCACTATTCTGCTGGTGCAGTCACTGTGTGCATACATTACTTATCCTGTACTGATCCTGAGTTACATCCTGTATTATACTCCAGAGCTGCACTCACTATTCTGCTGGTGCAGTCACTGTGTACATACATTACTTATCCTGTACTGATCCTGAGTTACATCCTGTATTATACTCCAGAGCTGCACTCACTATTCTGCTGGTGCAGTCACTGTGTACATACATTACATTACTTATCCTGTACTGATCCTGAGTTACATCCTGTATTATACTCCAGAGCTGCACTCACTATTCTGCTGGTGCAGTCACTGTGTACATACATTACTTATCCTGTACTGATCCTGAGTTACATCCTGTATTATACTCCAGAGCTGCACTCACTATTCTGCTGGTGCAGTCACTGTGTACATACATTACTTATCCTGTACTGACCCTGAGTTACATCCTGTATTATACTCCAGAGCTGCACTCACTATTCTGCTGGTGCAGTCACTGTGTACATACATTACTTATCCTGTACTGATCCTGAGTTACATCCTGTATTATACTCCAGAGCTGCACTCACTATTCTGCTGGTGCAGTCACTGTGTACATACATTACTTATCCTGTACTGATCCTGAGTTTTACATCAGACACGGAGGCGAATATTGCTTTCTCTTCCTTTACTGATCACCATAGCAGCAAGGAGAAACAAAACACAAATGCAAATGGTCACCATAGCAACCCATATGTCCCACCCCTACAGCCCCAATATAAGGCTGCGTCCAAGGTGGTACTTCCTCTTTCTTGCTGCTCACCAGATAAGTGACATGTTAATTTTATCTGCTGACTGTTATTCTCTAAGTGTTTAATTCTGTCTATTCCCCGGGTTATATTTCTCCCCTGGGGCTTGTTTTCCTCCCTTTAGGTGGTTACGTTTGGGCAGCGATATATATTTTTTATCTTGTTCCTTGCCCCCTTAGTTTCCCTGTCTGGGCAGCCTCTGCCTGCCCCAGTGGCACTGGGGCCTTATCGCGCGCAGCGTTTCCCCTGGGACCCCCTCCGCTCGTTCCCTCTCTTCTCCCCTTGGGACTTTACTTGGGGCCCCCCCCCTTTTTAGTGCCGGGCAGATTCGCTGGCCTTACCGCCATCTTGCCTCCCCTGTGCTGGGCCACGCCCCTCGTCTTGCGCGCGCCTGCCGCACGGATCGGCGCCTTTTTCTCCCCGCTTTCGCGCTCTCTCTGGCTGGCTGGAGCGAGATCTCGCGAGATCCGGCGGCCATTTTGGTTCCCGTTCCCGCGAGATCTCGCTTCCTCCGGTCTCCTGCGTGCCTGCTGCCGGTTCTTCTGTGCTGCGCTCCGCTCCTCTCGCTCCTGGGGTGATTAACCCCTCAGTTATCTAGCGCTGCTCTCCTTTTGCCTCCGGCTCTCCTCCCAGCCCTCCTCCTACAGGTACCCTGTCTCTAGTTTGCTTGGCCAGCATGGACCCCTCTGCCCAATCTCCCCCCGCCCCCCTCCCTGGCAATGTTAGTCTCCCTGGCTCAGACTCACAGGCGCAGCTCATCCAGCGCTCTGTGTCTGATGCAATCCTACAGGCTATGGGTTCCATGTCCACTGTTTTGTCCCAGACCATCTCCCAGGCCCTGTCTGCACACCCCCTAGCTGGGGCCAGACTTGCTCCCCCTGAGACTGCACAGCACTCGTTTGCTGCTGAACCTCCTGTTGGACAGGAGACAATGACCGGTGTGTTGATGACCACCCCAGACGACGCGCTGAGGTCGCGTAAGAGAGCTTGTCCCCGCCAGGCTGATAAATCGCGGGTGTGGAAGCACGCTAGAGCCCTAGCGGATGCCGTCTCTGACTCGGATCTGGGTTCGGGCCCGGAGGATCCGGCAGAGGCTACTGATTTTTCTGAGGAGGATGACTCCCCTCGGGGGTCCGACCCCATTGCCACTCCACCTGCTATGCCTTTAGCTAAGGATTCCTCCGCTGCCTCCGCTGACAATTTCCCTTTGGATTCCTCCGGGGCTCCCATGTTTGATCCTGAGGCCCTCCACCATCCCAGATCGGCGGAGTGGCTCCCCGATTCCCAGATTAGCAGCTACCTGGAGCATTGGGCCCGCCGTCCTCTGTCCAAGGAGGCGCGCAGTAAACTACGGGCTGAGTGCCCTCGGCCCATTATACCCCATAAAGTCTGCGACACGCCCGTCGTGGACCCAAAGATGACCCAATTTTTGTCTAAGTCGGGGTGGAATGCCAAGAAGGGCTTGGATTCGGCCCTTAGAGGCTGCCAGGACAAGCTCCTGGATATTTTCGGTCCACTGGCAAAAATTATGGAGTTGGCGGAGTCCGCCAGACAGGAGGGTTCCCACATTGACCCTGAGGAGCTCACGGGCTGGGCCCAGCGGGCGATTTGCATCGCCGGGGGAACCAATGCGTCCCTATCTGTGGAAAGGCGCAAGGCCATCCTGCTTAGGATAGATCCCAAGCTCATTAATCTCGCCCAGACGGAGACGGGCAAAGAGGCGGAAGGCCTGCTTTTTGGGGACTCCTTTATAAAGGACCTCAGCCGCTTCGTCGGCACGTTTTCCGCTCTGGACAAGGCGCAGGCCACTATGCGCAAAGTCTTCCAGGGCCGGGTCTCTCACAGGGCCGGCAGCAACAGGGGCCGTCTGTCCGGCCGCTCCAGCACCCGAGGCAGGGGTGTATCCAGAGGCTCCTTCTCCCAGCGAGCTGCGTTTCAAGACCAGCGGTCTTCCCAGACGTTCTTCCCATCCAGAGGGGGACAATGGCGCTCCCGTTCCTTCCGAGGAAACACGGCTCCCCGCAAGTCATCCGGTAAGTCAGACCCCGGACGGGGATTCTTCGGTACCTTATGTAGGGGGCAGGCTTCGGCATTTTTTACCCGCTTGGGAACTAATCACATCAGACCCGTGGGTTCTGATGACGGTCAGGGGCTTCTCCATAGAGCTCATAGACACCCCTTGCTCAGTGCAACTCCCGCCGGCCTCTCTTCGGAGGGGATCGGACTCCGCTCGGGTGGACGAGGAGCTCTTTTCCCTTTTCCTCAAGGGGGCCATAGAGAGAGCTCACGGCCACTCAAGGGGGGTGATAAGCAACATTTTCTTGGTCCAAAAGAAAGGGGGGCAGATGCGTCCCGTCATCAATCTCCGGGCGCTAAACAGCATCGTGCGATACCGACATTTCAAGATGGAGGGCATCCATCTACTTCGGGACCTCCTCTCCCCCGGGGATTGGCTCGTGAAGCTGGATCTGAAGGACGCGTACCTGACGGTCTCGGTGGCCCCCCACTCCAGGGATCTCCTTCGCTTCCTCTGGAAGGGCGAGGTTTGGAGATTCACATGCCTTCCATTCGGCTTGTCGTCGGCTCCGTGGTGTTTCACCAAGCTCCTGCGTCCGGTCATGGCCTGGCTGAGGAGTCGCGGGGTACGCCTCATAATTTATCTGGACGACATCCTCCTGATGCATCAATCCAGATCGTCGCTGCTGCAACACCTCCGTTGGACATCGGATCTCCTGGAGTCGCTCGGCTTCCTGCTCAACCTGGAGAAGTCTTGGCTCACCCCCTCCCAGAGGTTAGACTTCCTCGGATTCACAGTGGACTCGATCTCGGAATCCCTCAGCCTGCCGGGGGACAAGTTACGGTCCATTCGCAAGGAACTGCGACGGGCGTTGACCAGTGCCCACCTGTCCCTGCGTCATCTAGCCCGCATCATCGGCCTGCTGGCATCCTCCATACAGGCGGTCTTCCCGGCGCCGTTGCATTACCGGGCCCTTCAGCGCTTGAAGATTGCGCACCTCCGCTCGGGGGCCTCCTTTGCGGAAATGGTGGAATTGGATTCGGAGGCCAAAGAAGAGATCCGTTGGTGGATCGCCAATCTGGAAGCTTGGAACGGCAGGGCGATTTTTGGCTTCCAGCCGGAATTCACCATCGAATCCGATGCGAGCCGTCAGGGCTGGGGAGCGCACTGCGACGGGGTCTCCACCGGGGGACCTTGGTCGCAGGTCGAGACGCGCTTGCACATCAATGCCTTAGAGTTGCTGGCCGGCTCTTTGGCCGTCAAGAGTTTTACCAACGGTTTGGCCAATGCATGTATCCGTCTCCGGATGGACAATATTTCAGCGGTTCGCTACATCAACCGTTTGGGCGGAACCCAGTCTGCTACCCTGGCGGGGTTGGCGAAGGATTTTTGGGCGTATTGTCTCTCCAGGGACATCATGGTGCAAGCCGAGTACCTGCCGGGACTTCACAACGTGCGGGCGGATTGGAGTTCCCGCCATCTTACGGACGGCAGCGACTGGCAGTTGGACCCGTCGATTTTCGCGGAGGTGTCATCCAGATGGGGACCCTTTTCCGTGGACTTGTTCGCCTCCCGGCTCAACGCTCACCTCCCTCGGTTCTACAGCTGGCGCCCGGATCCGGAGGCGATGGCGGCGGACGCGTTTCTGCAGGACTGGTCCTCCGGCCTTCTCTATGCGTTTCCCCCATTCATGATGATTCCTCGGATGCTTCTCCAAGTGCGTCGCCATCGGGCGGAGTTGGTGGCGATAGTCCCGTTCTGGGACTCTCAGGTATGGTTCCCGTCTCTCCTGGAGCTTCTGGTGGACATTCCAGTCCTTCTGCCGAACCCGACCTCTCTCCTGCGCTGCCCTCAGGGGACTCCCCACCCCCTGCTCCTGGACGGATCCCTACGTTTGATGGCCTGCCGGCTCTCAGGACTCCAGGAGCGGTCGACGGAATTTCGGAGGCAGCTAGGCGCCTCTTGGACGACGCTTGGGCTCCCGGCACCCGAAAATCTTATCGGGCGGCCTGGCGAACTTGGGCTGGCTGGTGCCTGGAACGGGACCTGGATCCCGTTTCAGCTCCTGTAGCTCATTTGCTTCAATTCCTCACCTCTCTTTTTGAAGGGGGTAAGGCTTACAGAACGATCAACCTTTTTCGTTCGGCGATTTCTTCGTCACATCTAGGGTTTGACGGCGTTCCGGCAGGACAGCATCCTTCCGTTTCGCGCCTCCTCCGAGGCGCGCGCCTATCTCGGCCTCCCCGCCCGAGGTTTTCTTCCACTTGGGATGTTTCCCTGGTGCTTACCTTTTTGTCCTCTTGGCCTACCAATGCTGACCTTTCCTTACGTCAGCTTTCCGCGAAGTTGCTCACTCTCTTTTGCTTAATTTCTTGTAAAAGAGTTTCCGATGTGCGGGCTCTGGACCACGACGCCAGGTCCTTCACCCCGGAGGGCGTGTCATTTAACATTTCGAGACGCACGAAGACGAACATCCGGGTCGTTTCGTACCCCAGCTTTCCGGCTTCCCCGGCATTGTGTCCGGTAGCTTGTTTGAAAGAGTACGAGGCCAGGACTCGTCCTCACAGGTCTCCGGCTGTGCCGCAGTTGTTTCTCTCCATCCGTCACCCGTTCGGCCCGGTGACTAGCCCCACCTTGGCCCGTTGGTTGAAATGGGTTATGGCTCTTGCCGGTGTGGACACTTCGGTGTTTACAGCTCATTCGGCGCGCGGGGCGGCGTCTACCTCCTTGGCGGTCTCGGGTGCTCGCCTGGAGGACATCCTGCGATTGGCGGACTGGTCGAGTGCCTCCACTTTCCGTGAGTATTATTTCCGTCCTCCTCCTCATTTGTTTGATCCCTTGGTTAACCAGCTTTGAACTAGCAATATGAAGCCTCCGTGTCTGATGTAAAACTATGTGATTTTCCTAGTCTACGACGTAAAGTCATAGTTTTATTAAGACACGGAGGCGAATATTGCCCTCCCTTCCCTCCCCTGGGCTCTGGTAGTATGGGGGTGTGTTTGGCCGCTTAGCTCTATTTAGTGGGTAGGCCGGTTTGGGACTGTTATTACGCTGGGAGGGTTCAGTTGTTCGCCATTATGTGCTCATGCTTGTATGTATGCTTACCATCGGCCTGGACCTCGTGTGTCCGCTGGAGATGGGTTTTGGCTGGTGCCATGACCTCGCTTTATCGGAGTTTATTTCTCTTGTTCTTTCAGGTTGAGTCTTCCTGCCTTTGATTGCTCCTGTTCTGGATGAGGTTGTTTCTTCCGGCTCCTGCTTCTTCCACGTTGGATTTGCTGAGGGTCTTGGATGTTGGTTCCAGTCCGTCTCCTGATGTGGATCCTGTCGCTGGAGAGTTCCTGCTTGGATTCTGAGGGTTTCGTTGACGCAGATTGTTCTTGGACTGTTCCTGAGTTGCTGTTCATTGGTTATTATGGACTGGTTCGCAGAGAAAGAGGAAGTACCACCCTGGACGCAGCCTTATATTGGGGCTGTAGGGGTGGGACATATGGGTTGCTATGGTGACCATTTGCATTTGTGTTTTGTTTCTCCTTGCTGCTATGGTGATCAGTAAAGGAAGAGAAAGCAATATTCGCCTCCGTGTCTTAATAAAACTATGACTTTACGTCGTAGACTAGGAAAATCACATAGTTACATCCTGTATTATACTCCAGAGCTGCACTCACTGTTCTGCTGGTGCAGTCACTGTGCACATACATTACTTATCCTGTACTGATCCTGAGTTACATCCTGTATTATACTCCAGAGCTGCACTCACTATTCTGCTGGTGCAGTCACTGTGTACATACATTACTTATCCTGTACTGATCCTGAGTTACATTCTGTATTTTACTCTAGAGCTGCACTCACTATTCTTCTCTACTAGCAGGATCGTGACCAGTCACTCCAGTTTATTGATCATTTCCATTGGACTGAAGCCACAAACCCACTTTAAGCTTATTTCTGTCCCTGCCCATTTGCCATGCTTTATACTGCAGCTCTACCTCTTCATATTGACAGCTTTGTACAAGTAGAAGCCCAGGACTGGATTATTCATATCCAAACTTAATCTGTTCACTTTACAGACAGGAATAAAGACTGGTACGCCTTCATACAAACAATAGAATAAACTGTCTAGAATCTCTTAAAGGGGAAACGTACCTGACAAACTGCTTCTAAAGCTCCTGTACATGTCTATGAAGCACCTGTACAACACCCTCTGTATTTTAAGGATCAGGAACACCTCATTCCTGAAATTGCACCCCTTATTTACTTGAAGGTATTGTGATTCATACTTTTGAATCTCTTCCCAACCTTTAAATGGAAGAGTCCATTTGAAAGAACAATTCACTGAACGTCTTTTCTGTTGGAGCAGAAGTAAATGTAAGTGCAGGCACTCCTCCTTCTCCTCCAGTTATGTAGACCTGGACTGCGGCATTGGCCGTCAGTCAGCTGGATAAGTATCTGACCCCTTGTACTTCCACATGGCGGCTGTTTGCAGTCATTCGATAATACTATTTCTCCCTCATTTTTTGTCTTCCCTTTTACTTGATACAATCCAGATATCTGAGAGCATGGACTTGCCTCTTCTCAATTGTGACCTACAGAGCACACCCCCTGTCTGTCATGAACGTGGTGTGATCCAGCTCAAGATCTCTATAACTAAAGGAATAATCCATTTCATCCCTTCGGGTCTTTCTAACAATAATCATTTACATGACACAATATTGGAAAATCAAAAAGAACCAGGCCAAAACTCAAAAACTGAGGAGGAGCTTTGCAACTTAAGGCGCCTTGCTTAAAGAGCCTCTGTCAGCATGATCAACCCTATTAAACCAATGCTGCCTGGTAGGGATGATCATGCTGAATTAAACAATACCTTTCCTTTGTCTGTATGTTAAACAGCTGCAGTGATATGAGCATTTTTATTGATATGCAAATGACAATGTTGGAATACCAGGGGGTGGGGCTGAATCCTTGGGGCACTGCTTTTGTAACATTTTCTTTCACTTCATTATCAAGTATCCCTCTACTATGCACACTCCCTTCTCCTGTTGATTGACAGGGCTAGACATCAGCATGCTGAGGGCTCAGCTGTATCCTAGAGCGGTGTCCTAGCATGTAGATATCATATACACTACTTACTATAGCCTTACCATGTTGAGAAATAGAATTTTTATACTTAGAAAGCTAAAACAAGTAATATAGCTAAGCATAGTAAACCTGTCTTCTTACTGTGATAAGGCTGCATCCTGGAGGTAAGTGGTCATTCTTGCATGTCATGGAAAGAAGTCACAGGTTCCAATCCCAGGAGAGACTTCTAGATTTTCCCCCCTTGTTTAACCCATAATAAAAGGTTTTCTGTGCTTAAACATCTAAAACATATTACTGGTGTCTTTATAACCATATATTGTGCCTGTGAATAAACCAGTAATAAATATTAGCTTTCTAAGCATAGAAAAAATCTATTCCCATTATAGTAAGGCTATGACAAGTAATGAATATAATATGTACATGCTAGGCCCAGTTCTAGGACACAGCTCTGCCCTCGGCATGTTAATGTCTAGCCCTGTCAATCAAAGGAAGGGGAAGTGTGCAGAGCACAGGAGTGTTACAAAAGCAGTGCTCCAAGGATTTGACCTCGCCCCCTGGTGCTCCACCATGCTCATTTGCATGTGAATAAAAACACAGATTTCTCTGCAGCTGTTTAACATAAATGCAAAAGAAAGGTATCTTTTTAATCTGCATGTTCAACCCTACCAGGCAGTATGCCTGGTTTAACCCTTTAACCCTACCCGGGGCAAGTTTTCACCTTCCTGTCCAGGCCATTTTTTGCAAATCCGTCAGTTTATGTGGTAATAACTTTGGAACACTTTTATTTATCCAAGCCATTCTGGGATTGTTTTCTCGTGACACATTGTACTTCATGATAGTCACCTTTATTTATGAAAAAATCCCAAATTTACCAAAAATCTATTTGAATTTCTCTGCTTTTAAAACAGAAAGTGATACCTCATAAAATATTTATTACTTAACATTCCCCATATGTCTACTTTATGTTTTTGAATTTTTTTTTAGGACGTTAGAAGACTTAGAAGTTTAGAAGCAATTTTTAAATTTTTAAGAACATTATCAAAACCCACTTTTTAAGGACCAGTACAGTTCTGAAGTCACTTTGTGGGGCTTACATAGTAGAAACCCTCTATAAATGACCCCATTGTAGAAACTACACCCGTCAAGCTACTCAAAACTGATTTTACAATCTTTGTTAACCATTTAGGTGTTCCACAAGAATTAAAGGAAAATGCAGATGAAATTAAAAAATTTCATTATTTTGGTCGATTTTCCATTTTAATCCATTTTTTTCCTTTAACACATCAAGGGTTAACAGCCAAACAAAATTCAATATTTATTACCCTGATTCTGCGATTTACAGAAACACCCCACATGTGGTCGTAAACTGATGTAAAGGCACATGGCGGGGTGCAGAAGGAAAGAAACGCCATATGGTTTTTTGAAGGCAGATTTTGCTGGACTGGTTTTTTGATGCCATGTCCCATTTTAAGCACCCCTGATGCACCTTTACAGTAGAAACTCCCCAAAAGTGACCCAATTTTGGAAACTAGGGGATAAGGTGCCAGTTTTATTGGTACTATTTTGGGGTACATATGATTTTTAATTGCTCTATATTACTTTTTTTGTGAGGCAAGGTAAGCAAAAAATGGCTGTTTGGGCACCGTTTTTTATTTTTTACAACATTCACCTGACAGGGTCGATAATGTGCTATTTTTATAGAGCAGGTTGTTACAGATGCAATGATATCAAATATGTCTACTTTATTTGTTTGTTTGTTTCTTTCAGTTTTACATAATAAAGTATTTTTGAAAAAAAACATTATAATTTTGTGTCTCCAATTTCTGAACGCCATATTTTTTTTTTATCAACTCACTTCTTTTGGAAGGGTTAACATGCACTATAATTTATGGAGTTGTTTACACCTATTGTATACTATTTGATATTGTGGATCTGCATTTTATATATTTATTTTACGTTAAAACCAAGCACACCATTGTTTTTCTTGTGAAATTCCCAATAAGTTTGATGTGTCACATGACCCTCTTTCTATTGAAAAAACTAAAGTTGGATTCAAAATTGCCGACTTCAAAATGGCCGCCATGGTCACCACCCATCTTGAAAAGTTTCCCCCCTCACATATACTAATGTGCTACAAACAGGAAGTTAATATCACCAACCATTCCCATTTTATTAAGGTGTATCCATATAAATGGCCCACCCTGTAGATTAGCTTTCTAAGCAGATCTCAGTGTGGTGAAGCTACAGTACATAGTGATAATTACATGCTAGCACACAGCTCTTGGACAGAGCTCTGCCCTCAGCATGTCTAGTCCCTGTCAATCAATGGAAGGGGGAGTGTGCAGAGCACAGGGGGTGTTGCATAGCAGTGCTCAGATGATTCAGCTCTGCCTCTGAGTGCTCAAACCAGTAGTGTTGATCCTGGTGACAGAGCCTCTTTTAAGCTCTATTGTTTACATCTGAAGACTTGTTTATGTCTAGAAAAACTGCTTAGTCATTCCCATAGACTTTTATTGAAACTCTATACAAGTCTATGACACACTGAAATTGTAATATTGTTTCTGTTTAGGCTGTGGTTCTCCAGTTCACCCTTCCCACTAGAAGGTACTAGTTCAGTTAGAAACTGTATGTAACAAGAGCAATCAGAGCCCTTAGTTGTCTGCAGAAAGGGACCAGTGTTTAGCAGGAAAGACTCTGCCGGTCTGCAGATAGGAACCAGAGTTTAGTAGAAAAGACTCTGCCAGACTGCACAAGTGATCAGAAGAATAACCTGAAATCGGGATACTCTCCCACAGACCCTGGGTCACCAGCCTATTGACCAAAGTGCAGCCAGATTATTGAGCAACAGATCCTGGGCCATCAGCACTTTGTCCAGGGTACCAGGCAGCCCTAAAAAAAAAAGAGAGATAAAGAGAGACAGCTAACTTAGGCCTTTACTTAGCACAGAACCTTCTTCTGCCAGGTAGGAGACCGGAGAAGACAGGTCAGTGCCAGGTGAGTTCCTTCAGTAAAGAAGCACACTGGTTTACTGCACACCCTGTCAATCCAGCACTGTGAGCACCTATAGCAATGTTATACTCATTAAACTATACGTATGGACTTTGGTGAAGACACCTTGACACTGACATCTGGAAACGTGGAGAACAACGGTTCTCAACACTTCCAAAGCCACAGACACTATAGCGATGACATTTCAATGTATTTCATTAAATATTTAATTTGTCTTGGCCCGTCTACACGTGAGAGAGGCCATTTTGACAGATTCAGGATCACAGCCAAGTCTCCAGCCCAGGTTGGATTACAAGTCTTCCATGAAAGTTCTTGAGATACCTGACTTTATTGGCAAGTTCACCAAAGTATTTACATCATTTCCTCGGGTGAAGTAGATCGACCGGCACAAATGAGTGACAGTCAGACCAGAGGGTGTTGTCTGGGTTAGTTCTGGGTTAGGCTTGTTATCTGGATCCTACCTCACCCGTATCCCGGAGGGACAGAGTGTACAGCTTATAGTCCTCTCTAATGAGGTCAATGTTCTGCTTATAAAGACGTGCACAACTCAAAACCCTGAGAACAAGGAATGTATGAGTCGCCCCTTTAAGATACCATGGCTTCTAATATTTGTGATGAGGGGTAATTCTAGCAGAGACACCCCCTACATAGATTAAAGGGGGTATTAATAGAATTGGTCATAGGTTTGACTTCATGGATTGGGAGAATGGTGGTCCCATGAGGTGAGGTGGTCAATGTCCCTGCTTCACACCCTGGGAATCTATGGAGAGCCACAGAAGCAGCCATGATTGGTAGTTTCCTGGGGTGGAGGATACATACCTCATATCCTCCATATTGGTGGGTAGTATCAGTTTCACCTCAACTAATCTGTTATGAAATCAAGAGGATCTATATAGGAGAGAGACACACCCACTTATTAGCATATGAATGTCTCCACCCCCACCTAAAAGGGTGGGTTAGTTCCTGTAATTGCCCAATTCTTAGAGGGACCAATTATGCAGGAGTTGTCATATTATTAATAATGGGGAAAAAGGGGAACATTATATCATGGGGTGTCCCCCTTCCCCTATTTAGCCTCCTGAAAAAACCACCAAAACATACCCGATATAAATTTACTCTTGAGGTTTGCAGAACAAATAAGGGGCGACTCCATCCCAATTTAGTGGGAAAACTTAGTGGCTGCAACTGCCTTAGTCTTGAAGGGCCTGACCATATTGTGCATCTATATACATTAGAATAGCAATGGATTTCTTCTGAGCCCAGCCTCCTGGCAGTGAACGGGTTAATGTGTGTGGGGGGGGGATATATAATCACCCACAGAAGGCTCATTTTCCCACAATCACGTTATCTGTGGCCACATCAGGATCTGATTAATGGCCGCTGTCTTAAAGTGAACATAATCTCACTTCCTCTTTAAATCCAGCAGGGTCAGGGGGTCAGGCCTAGTAACTACCACTCTCCCTGCTGATACGGTCGAAGCTTTCTTCTGTTCTTCTTCACATCCCTGCAGCAAGACCTGTGAACATCATCATCAACAGCCATGAAACTGGAAACATCTGTTCACACAATGAAAACATCTGACGGAAGAAAACAGGAAAAACTTCCGAAAACCTCAGACTTCGTCATATGTACAGTAGTATCATTACAATGTTAGATAGATAGATACTAGATAGGTAGACAGATAAGAGATAGAGAGATAGATACTAGATAGATAGATAGATAGATAGATAACATTACCCAAGTGATCTGTAAATATTGTGGGGATTCGCTCTGGTAGTTAGGGCTAGCGGATGCAGTATACAGGCAAAGTACACAGTTCTTGAATCAGACAGCGGTGTTTATTCACACATTGGTGTATCACAAAACACAGGTGGCTTGGTGTTTGTTCATGCACAAGGAAAGTCCATAAACAATAAAAGTCACCTTTTCTCCTGGGTGTTAATTCACACCCTGTTAGTAGTTCAGCCTCATCAAGTCCATAGACGGCCTGTTCGCCTTTAGAGGGGCCTGAGTCCTCTAGCCCGGCTCAAACCTCAAATCCCAGCACGGCCCTCAGTTCACAGCACACAGCCTCCTGAACTCCACTGTCAGAGGGAGGTAAATCCACCACACCTGGCAGTGCTGGCTGGTTTTTATGCCTGGCAAAACCCGACCTGGAACATGGGGAGTAGTCACCCACCCAGTACTTTAACTACTCCCAGTAAGAGCCGTCCCGGATCAGCTATGACAGCCAGGCCAGGAACCTCGGTGACACATACCTTCTATCCACGATGATTCCAGGTACCTTCTTACATACTTCCCCCCTTTGCTCAACCCTGAGGGGATGAACACCTGCCATACAGTATACCCAGGACAGGGCATCCGCGTTTCCCTGCAACTGGCCTGCCCTGTGTTCCACGGAGAACTTAAAGTTCTGTAAGGACAGGAATCACCTGGTGACTCGGGCATTTCTCTCTTTGGCCTGGCTCATCCACTTGAGAGGGGAGTGGTCAGTCATCAGGTGGAACTTTCTCCTCAACAAATAATAGCGGAGATACTCAAGTGCCCACTTGATAGCTAGGCACTCTATCTCCACTATACTATACCTGGTTTCAGCTCGGGTGAGCTTGCGGCTTAAAAAGACAATGGGATGCTCCTCCCCGTTGACTTCCTGAGAGAGTACAGCACCGAGGCCTACTTCTGAGGCATCTGTCTGTACCACGAACTCCCTATTGAAGTCGGACGTCACCAAAACCAGTGACCCACACAGGGCCGACTTCAAAGTGGAAAAAGCCTCTTCCGCCCGCTCATCCCAGCGAACCATCACTGATTTTCATCCCTTCAAGAGCTCTGTCAAGGGTGCAGCTATAGTGGCAAAGTGGGGAACAAATCTCATGTAATAGCCTATTAGTCCTAGAAACGACTTTACTTGTTTAGTGGTGATAGGTCGGGGCCAACTTCTTTTCGCCTCTATTTTGTTTACTTAGGGTTTGATCACTCCGCGCCCAATGACATACCCCAGGTATTTTGTCTCCTCTAATCCTATCGTGCATTTGTTTGGGTTAATAGTTAGTCCAGCTTTTAGAAGGGAGTCTACTACAGCCTGCACTTTGGGCAGGTGACTTTCCCATTCAGTACTGTGGATGACAATATCGTCCAGGTAAGCCGAAGCGTACCGACGATGTGGTCGCAGCACAATGTCAGGAACCCTTTGGTGAGGTCCAAACCAGAAAAATACCAAGCTTGTCCTAACCTCTCAATCAGCTCGTCTACCCGGGGCATGGGATACGCATCGAACTTAGATACCTCGTTTAATTTTCGAAAATCGTTACAAAACTGCAACGTCCTGTCTGGTTTACGTATCAGTACTATAGGGATGGCCCACTCACTTTTAGACTCCTCGATGACGTCCAGTTGCAGCATTAGTTGTATTTCCTCAGAGATGGCCTGTCGCCGAGCCTCGGGTACCTGGTATGGTTTCAACCGGATTTTGGCCTGAGGCGCAGTGACAATGTCATGCTGGATTATGGAAGTGCGTCCAAGGAGGACTGAGAACACATCCATGTTCCTGCTGACGAACTCCCCGGCCTCCCAAGTCTGTTTAGAGGGGAGGCTGTCAGCAATCTTCACTGTGGCAACCGCTTCCCTTACATCAGACTTAGGGGGCGGAACCTCTCCCCTATGAAAACTCGCCCACCGGCTATCGTCAGTACTAGTCTCCCTATCCTTCCACGGTTTGAGTAAATTCACATGGTACACCTGCTCTGGCTTCCGCCGCCCTGGCTGGTGTAACTTGTAGTTTATTTCTCCAACCTTTTCGAGTACCTCGTAGGGTCCCTGCCACCTAGCCAGTAACTTACTGTCCACTGTCGGTACCAGAACCAAAACCCAATCTCCCTGGTTAAAGATCCAGACCCAAGCCTGCCGATTATACACCCGACTTTGAGCTTGCTGAGCTGCCTCCATATTTTCCTTTACCTGCGGCAACACGGTTTCCATACGTTCCTGCATCTGGGTGACATATTCAACAACACTTTTATATTGTGTGGGTTGTTGCTCCCATGCCTCTTTGGCTATATCCAACAGACCACATGGATGTCTGCCATATAGTGGTTCGAAGGGCGAGAACCCAGTAGAGGCCTGGGGCACCTCTTGCACTGCGAACATAAGATAGGGCAGAAGGAGGTCCTTAGCTACTACTCATTTTAACATAGTTTTTAACGTTTGATTAAACTTTTTTACTAGGCCGTCAGTTTGCGGGTGATAGACGGATGTACGTATCCGTTTGATATTCAGCGACTTACAGAGCTCCTGCATGACCTTGGACATAAAAGGAGTCCCCTGGTCAGTCAGAACCTGTTTGGGTATCCCCACTCGGGAAAACATCTCCATTAACTCTTTTGCTATGAGTTTGGCCGATGTATGTCGCAGTGGCACCGCCTCCGGGTACCGAGTGGCGTAGTCCAGGAGGACCAAGATGTGTTGGGGCCCCCTAGTAGACTTCGGTACTGGGCCTATGAGATCCATAGCGATTCTCTCAAATGGTACCTAGATAATCGGGAGGGGCACTAAGGGACTGCGGAACAGGTGCCGGGGGCTAGTGGTTTGGCAGGTCGGGCAAGACTTACAAAACTCATCCACCTCTCTAAAGACACCGGGCCAGTAAAACCATTGTAGTATTCGGTCCTGTGTCTTCTGCAGTCCCAGATGACCCCCGAGAACATGTTGGTGGGCTAACTCTAACACAAGTTTTCGATAGGCCCCTGGCACCACCAACTGTTCAACAGGTTCACCCCACAGCTGATTTACCTGAAATAGCATATTCTGGTGGACCACAAAACGGGGAAACATCGACTCGACCCCAGGTGTCACAGCCTTTGGTGTGCGCTGTCACACTTTTGCCACGGTTGCTGTTGCCTGTGGCAACATGTTGCTGTTTCAGCATGGGGGGCAGTGTCACGGCCTTTGTGGTGTGTGACGTGAAATGGTTGCCTTGTATGTTGTTGCCTGCGGCAACGTGTAGCTTTTTATGCTGGTGTGTGCACTTCCCCTTTAAGTTGTTTCCTCCTCTGTCCGGTGCTGGAGGGTTTAACCACCTTGTTGGGTGTGGTCACTAGGTGCTTCAACTAACTTGTGGCTAAAGGCCAGGAGTCAGTGGTACTCCAGCCTTGGTGTGTGCTGGAGTTATGCTCCTGGTCTTCATGTTTTATCTCCCAGAGTGAGGGCCTCATAGTGGGACATCTAGGTCTCCAGCAATGTCTTTGCTTCCTTACATGTGTTGTATGTTTGGTGTGGGGTTATGATTTGGTGTGTTGTAATGTCTAGCTTGGTGTTCCATGTCTGGTATGTTTGGCGATATCTTCCAGCATGGTTGCTTTACATTTCCCCTATTTGTTGTGTCCTCCGGAAGGGGGTTGGTTTCTCGGAGGGGTGAACCACAAGCCTGTTTGCAGCGCTGCCTGGGGCTGCCATGCCCCTTGCGGTATGGGGGTCCTGGCGGAGTCTGGTGCGCTTGGATACCTGTGTGAGTTGATGGTACGGCGTCCTGTTTGGTGTTAGGGCTCCGGTCCATATGCACGGGTTCCAGTCGTGGTGGCAGCGGCAGGTAAGTGTGTTGTCTTGTTTTCTTACCTGCCGATCCTCTTGCTGCATATGGTCTTTTCCTTCCCCTGCTTCTAGGCCTTTTGAGACACCTGTTCGTCCGTGTCCTGGAAGGAAGGGGCGTCTCTCCTCAACTCCGTTGTCAGGGATTATTATGGTGACTCAGGGCCTGAGGTATCCAGGGTATGAGCCGTCCTACCATCCAGGTCCGCTCATACGGTGAGAAGTTAGGACGAGTTATAGGGATGCAATAGGAGGTGACCTGCTCCCTTATCCTTGTGTTCAGGCCTAGCAGCTATCCTTTATCGTTTTACATAATACGGTGTGGGTTTTTTCCTATTCCCCACCGTGACACCAGGTTGTTGGGGTACACCATCAAGTATTACCACATTCTCCCAGGTCCGGAATAGAGTTGGGTCTCGGTGTTGAGCTGTGCCAAAATTTTTCCCCAGAGACGTTGAGGTCTTCCAAACCAGGACCCCGTGGCAACTCCTAAATGTCTCCCACCATTAGCCTATGCGGGGTTGTCTCCCCCTCTTCCACCGAAGTGGCGGTCACCCCTACTGCTGGCCCTTCGGCCTCAGGTTCCCAGGGTTCCGGCCGTCCCCCTGAACAAGGCCAATCTCCTGGGCTTATTCCTGTCTCAGGGGTGTGCTTAACTCTCACAACCGGCCATAGGGCAGGGAAACCTGGAAAGTCTCTCCCTATTATGAGTTCATAGTGGATATTTGTGGCGACTGCTGGCCACTGTGGTTAGAGACAACAGCGCAGTGGGGTAGTCTTTCAAGTCTCTATGAATGCACATCATCCCAACTTTCCGGCCAGTATACTCGGCGGACCGCACCAGGGTAGCCTTTACCAGGGTCACCAATCTCCCTGAGTCCAGCAGCGCCTCTGCTTGAGTGTCTCTCACTTCCACCTGGCACAAGTGGTCTAGAGCCTTCAGGGTACCTGTGGCACACAGTTTCCTAGCATATAGTGATTGTAGGTAACCACAATTAGTGTCCATGGGCTGAATCCGGTGAGGACACTCAGCCCTGGTGTGGCCAGGTTCCTGACACTGCCAGCAGATTAACTGGGTCCGGCCCATAGGGGGAACCTCCCGGTGGGGTCTTATTGGCTCATACTGGTGGGCCTGGGGTGGGAGTTCTGGAGTTTGCCTGCCCTACTCCCAAAGGAACCCCCTTGAGATTCTTATAGCATTCCACCAGGTCCACCATTTCCAGGGCATTTCCAGGAGATACCTGGCCGATCCAGAGCTGGAGAGGAGATGGCAGCACCCTCCTGAATATGTCAACCCATAGTCTATCCAGCATAGCCGTGGGATTCAGCACATCAGGCTGTAGCCACTTTTTTAAAAGGTGAAGTGATAATACTGGGGTCTCGCGGGCTCAGCTGGGCTTAAACCCCCCACTGGTACCCACTGGGCCCAGACCAACACATTCACCCCCAGTCTAGACAAAATCTCACCCTTTACCTTTGGGTAGTAGGCCGCTTGATCGTCCGGCAAGTCGAAATACACCCGCTGGGATTCTGATGCCAGGAAAGGAGCAACGACCTCAGCCCACTGGTCTCGGGGCAGCTTTTCCCTGGTGGCCACTTTCTCGTACATCGCCAGGTAGGTTTCGATGTCGTCTGCGGGTGTCATCTTAGGGATCGCTGCAGGGACTGCTTTCTGGGCATCAGTGGACGCTTGGGGTTGCTCCTGTTGCTTGGAAAGCCATCACGTGTTGTAGCAGCAACTGGTTGGTCTCTTGCTGCTGCTTATTAGCCTCACGTTGGTGCAGGTTGGTCTCCCACTGCTGCAAATTAGCCTCCATGAGGGCTTTCATAACAGCCTCCATTTTGTCGTGGGCATGGGTTGAAATACAGCTGGTTTGATGTACGACATACAACTGTGCCCAAAAGTGCAAACCCAAAAATATATATCGGCTTTCACGCCAGCCTCATTGCGTCTGCCTGCATCCTCCATTAATTGTGGGGATTCGCTAGTAGTAGTAGTGGTAGTTAGGACTAGCGGATGCAGTATAGAGGCAAAGTACACAGTTCTTGAATCAAACAGCTGTGTTTATTCACACATTGGTGTATAACAAAATGCAGATAAGATGTATCACAAAACACAGGTGGCTTGGTGTTTGTTCATGCACAAGGAAAGTCCATAAACAATAAAAGTCACCTTTTCTCCTGGATGTTAATTCACACCCTGTTAGCAGTTCAGCCTCATCAAATCTATAGGTGGCCTGCTCACCTTTAGAGGGGCCTGGGTCCTCCAGCCCGGCTCAAACCTCAAATCCCAGCACAGCCCCAGTTCACAGCACACAGACACCTGAGCTCTACTGTCAGAGGGAGGTAAATCCACCACACCTGGCAGTGCTGGCTGGTTTTTATGGCTGGCAAAACCTGGCCTGGAATATGGGGAGTAGTCACCCACCCAGCACTTTGACTACTCCCAGTAAGAGCCATCCCAGATAAGCTATGACAGCCATGCTAAATCTCACAGTGTCAATTAGCAATAGCTGCTGCTGACACATAAAATACCAGCTCTTACTTCACCGAGGCCAGGAACCTCGGTGACACATACCTTCCAGCTACGATGATTCCAGGTACCTTCTTACAATATTCAAGAATATTCTGCAATCAGCCTCCTCGGAAGACATTCCTTTCTCTCAGCCGGTATAGGCTTGAGTCATGCACAGAAAAAAACAAAGCAAACGTTTATATATAAATGGCTTCACTTATCTGAACTCACTGCCGCATAATTGACAGGGATCAGAACAGGATTATAGCGTGGGCACATGGGACACCACCTCGGTGGACAGAGTCAATGAGTGATGAGTCAATTGTCACCGCCCAGGTTCATGCCATCCGGAATGAGGTCCTTTTACTTCATGTCCTCTTATATATCCTGCTTATAAGGGCTGCAACTAGCTTAGAAACAGACCCCAAAAGCGTTATTGAGTCCATCGGAAGGTATTCTAGTTTATGGAGGCCACCTTTGACCCTCTCCGGTGAAAACCTCTACAGGGCAAGTAAAGTAAGAATGGAGGTGGGAGGGTGACTGCATTAAAGCAGCAGGCTCAAATGTCTTGGTGGGAATCAACATCTGGAGTTCTGCTCTACCGTGAGGTTGTCACAGGGCTATCGCTTTTCTATGAATGCCCTCTGCTGCTCACAGGCTTACAGAGACCATAGACCCCCATAATTAATTATAAATAAACAATGAGCTTGGGTTGAGTGATTCTCTTCTAGTAGGATAATTCAGAAGAACTGGTACAATGGAATAATTTCATGTTAAATTTAGACCAAGGCATCCTGTATAATGTCACCGATGAAGTGATGGCCTGGGCTACAAGACAGGATAAACTCATAGGACAAGATGTTTATCAGCTCGAGTCTTTCCAGGGAAGATTAAACGTATGGCTGGAAAATATTGCAGTCGTCGTTACAACCAGAGCTCACGTCGGAACAACATGGATTTTCCAAGACTAAAATAATCTCAGAGGAATTCTGCAGAAGCTTCTACGAGGTTATGCTATATGTCTTCTAGTCAATGACTGATGTCATCATAGATGTCCATGTACAATGCTGAATCAATACTGTGTGGGTTACATTACTAACCACCCTGCACCTTGAAAGCTGCACTTGGTGGTGAAAAGTTTAACAAATCTTCCTTTTCTTCACCCTTAACACTGGCAAGGAGTTTTGGATTCCTAGGTTTCCAGAAGAGTCACAGATTGATTGGACTGTAGCATAGTAAGGAACGGAGCCAAGTGCTGTCAACTAAAAAGTTGTCAGAATAAATCAAAGGATGATACAAGGCAAAGTGAGAGGACGTAGGACAATAGGTATCAGGTGACCAATCAAAATTGTGAGACAGAAGAATAATAATCCAAAAATAGTTTCAAATAGAGGATGTGCCTTAATCAGCAGTTGAGGGATCCATAGCAGCTGTACCTGTTCATAGGCCACAACATCATCGGTGGATGTCGCACACCAAGGCATCAGGAAGTGGTGAGTCGTGGCTGCAGGCTGATTCAGAAAGAGTTGCATAACAGTTTAATCATGAAGAATTTCTTATCATCATCATCTCATCACCAGTCCAACTAAACATCAAATCCAAATCTTGATAATGACATGGTCATTTTGATCAGTTTGGAAGAATTTGTCTTCAGTAAGGCAGGGAACAAAGCTTATAGTGTCACCACTGGTTTCCTGAATCAGTGTTCTAGATTTTTTTCTTCGAGATAGTGGTTGTCTTGGTGGTTGGGCCATCTTACTATAAAGAACAGTATAGTATCTCTGTCGGATGACCTTACTTTTGGAAGAGGAACGTATTGTGTATAAAAAACACTGTGATCCTTAGAGAACAAATTAAGTTGGTTAAAAAATTCTCCAACAATCCAGACTTCTCTAGGAAGGAGCAGGTGCTTCAACAAACCATTGAAATGTTCACCTCTCAGCTGAAAGAAAGAAAGCATTATGAGTATGTAAGAGACACTACTGACTTCCGAGAAGGCCAAATTTTTTACTACAGCAAGAAACTGAGCAAGGTGTTAGAGTTAGATACAGAACCTTTGTCTTCTGAGGATGAAACCGAGGTGTAAGCTACCAGACAGGGCACAGTACAACCTCCGATATCTACTACTGGTCGAGGCAGAACAAGGGGTAGAGGAAGAGGAGCTAAAGGTACATACCCAAGGGGTAATTTATCAGGCAGGGGTCCCCCACTATACGATTACCTGCTCAGGGAAAGAAAATAATGCTTGTACAACCACCCAAGACCTTTAGTTCGTCTGATGAAATGCAGATTATCAATTTGTCTCAGAGGTCACTTAGTCTGGAGATCAGGGTAGTGAAAAAAGGCATGTCGTTTATACCCACGAACAAATTTGATCTCTTCAGTTGGGTCAAGGATCTCCATCTGTTCGTGCGTAGGCTGAAGTGGAAAAAAATCTTTGCCACGCACGACAGAAGGCAGTGTACTGAATTGGGGATTGAAATGGAGGAACTGGCAGATGTGCAGCTTCTGGCCGACTTATGGGAAGAGAGTAATAGGGGTCCAGGGGAGGTACCATTTACCAAATTGAGACCACCTTCCTCCAAAAATCCACCAATTGGTGATCACACACCGATGGATGTGTTCCTTAGGGTGACCGACTGACCACCTTAAGTGGACACAACTTTGGACATAATAATCTGACACATACCGAACGGAATGGTCTGAAAGCCCTGGAAACGGATAAGTCAATTGTCATTAAACCATCAGATAAGGGGGGGGGGAAATATAGTCATTCTTGACTACGATCAATACACTGAGATGTGTCTGAAGATTTTGAATGATGCTATGATATCCTCGCCAAAAATCCATCAGCAGCAGATCACAAAGAACTCAGTGATTTATTGACTGAAGCCATCCAACTCAAACTAATCAGTAACTCCGAATTAGGATTTTTCCTACCACTATTCCCGCAATTGGCATGCTTTTCCAGCCTCCTCAAGGTCCACAAGGGCCTAGAGCCTTTAAGAGGAAGGCTTAATGTGTCAGGGACTAACAGTTTGACGCATTTGATCAGTACCTATGCTGATTTGATCCTTAGACCGTTTGTTATCTCTCTCCCCTCTTACGTTCGGGACTCCATGGAGGTCATCAAGAAGGTGGATGGCCTCCATGTTGAGCAGGACGTTTTGTTGGCAAGCCTCGATGTGGAAGCATTGTATAATTTAATTCCGCACCGTAAGTGGTGCGAGGTGGTGGCCATGTTTTTACGGGAGAGAGGTACTCACTTATGGCCTCACTATGAATTTGTGCTGAAATTGCTGCAATTCATTCTTGAACACAACTCCTTCCTTTTTAATAATAAGATCGACCACCAAGTAAAGGGAGTTGCGATGGGGAGCCCTTGTGCCCCCACATACGCAAATCTTTACTTGGGTGGCTGGGAAAGGGAAATTGTGTTCAGTGAAGATATGAGTGAATTCGCATCATCAATAATCCTGTGGTTGAGGTATATCGATGATATACAGATCTTTTGGAGAGGTAACAAGAACACCTTTGGGGCCTTTGTCCAACGTCCTAATGTTAATAGTTGGGGGCTCTATTTTACATCAGTGATCCATTCCTCTGCTGTTGCATTTCTGGACCTCACTATATTTAAAGACACGATTGGGAATATGGGCACACACCTTTTTAGAAAAATGACAGCTACCAACAGTCTTCTCGATTGGAAGAGTTGTCACAATATTTGCACCTTCGCCATAAATGTTCAACTGTATGGGATTTTCGAGTGGCTGTGGGTAACCTGAGACAGAGATTTCAAAAACGGGGGTATCCTGAACATGTTTTAAATCAGGCTTACCATCATGTCCTGAGTAGCAACAGAGAGGCTTTGTTGAGCCCACGTACGCGGTCAGATGGATCTGATCATATTCGGATCATTGGGGACTATGATGAAGCCCATAGCCCCATTACGCAAATTTTGTCACAATATCGTTTTTTTTTTTGCAAGCAGACCCTGATATAGGGCATTTAGTGGGAGTACCCTCTCCATCACTTATCGGAGGGGTAGAAACATCAGGGATCGATTAGTCCACAGTTTTCATGCTCCCACCTAGCAATCCACCTATTCTTTTAGGGACTAACTTGTGGGGATGCATAGCGTTTGGGTCGATCGAAAAAGGAAAAACTTTTTCGAGCACCACAACTGGCCGTGTGTATAATATATGATCTTTTATCAACGGGCCTGGTATACTTTATCACATGTGAATGTGTATTACAGTACATGGGCATAACCATGAGACAGTTTCAGAGGCGCAGTGGGGAACACCTCAATGACATCAAGAATGAGGCTGATACTCCAGTGGCACAACACGTGTCTGATTGCCATGGAAGCGACCCCAAGGTCATTCGGTTTCAGGGCATTGAAATCATACGACCTTCACCAAGAGGGGGTGATTTTGATAAACGTGTATTACAGAAAGAGGCACAGTGGACCTTTCGGCTTGATACTGTATGACCAAAGGGTCTCAATGATCATATATCATATAATCATATATCATATACAGTACAGACCAAAAGTTTGGACACACCTTCTCATTCAAAGAGATTTCTTTATTTTCATGACTATGAAGGCATCAAAACTATGAATTAACACATGTGGAATTATATACATAACAAACAAGTGTGAAACAACTGAGAATATGTCATATTCTAGGTTCTTCAAAGTAGCCACCTTTTGCTTTATTACTGCTTTGCACACGCTTGGCATTCTCTTGATGAGCTTCAAGAGGTAGTCCCCTGAAATGGTCTTCCAACAGTCTTGAAGGAGTTCCCAGAGATGCTTAGCACTTGTTGGCCCTTTTGCCTTCACTCTGCGCTCCAGCTCACCCCAAACCATCTCGATTGGGCTCAGGTCCGGTGACTGTGGAGGCCAGGTCATCTGGCGCAGCACCCCATCACTCTCCTTCATGGTCAAATAGCCCTTACTTTCAAAGTTTTCCAAATTTTTCGGCTGACTGACTGACCTTCATTTCTTAAAGTAATGATGGCCTTTCGTTTTTCTTTACTTAGCGGCTTTTTTCTTGCCATAATACAAATTCTAACAGTCTATTCAGTAGGACTATTAGCTGTGTATCCACCTGACTTCTCCTCAACGCCACTGATGGTCCCAACCCCATCTATAAGGCAAGAAATCCCACTTATTAAACATGACATGGTGAAGTGAAAACCATTTCAGGGGACTACCTCTTGAAGCTCATCAAGAGAATGCCAAGAGTGTGCAAAGCAGTAATCAAAGCAAAAGGTGGCTACTTTAAAGAACCTAGAATATTACATATTTTCAGTTGTTTCACACATGTTTGTTATGTATATAATTCCACATGTGTTAATTCATAGTTTTGATGCCTTCAGTGTGAATCTACAATTTTCATAGTCATGAAAATAAAGAAAACTCTTTGAATGAGAAGGTGTGTCCAAACTTTTGGTCTGTACTGTATATGCCTTTTGTAACCTAGTTTGCAGATCTCTGGAGGTACAGTATGCTGTATGGATATATTAGTGGGCAATTTTGTGGTGTCATATACCATATTGTACCAACCTAATGAGCCTCACCCACTTTGCCACCAGATGCAAATTGCATGAGATGAGACCATTATGCCTCGGTATTATATTCATTAGTTATGTGACGGCTGTATGGATGCCCTCTACATCTGTCACCGCATAAGGGTACTTTCACACTAGCGTTTTAGTTTTCCGGTAATAAGATCCGTGTTAGGGTCTCAATACCGGAAAAAAAAGCTTCAGTTTTGTGCCCATTCATTGTCAATGAGGACAAAACAGAACCGAACAGAACGGAATGCTCCAAAATGTATTCCATTCCGTTGCCGTAGCCATATTGGTTACTGTCATTACAGTGATTGGCTGGCCGGAAAGCGTCATCAGGTGCTATAAAGCACCCCATGACAAGTGTTTTCACCAGTCTTAGTCAGGGAGAGCTGTGCTGTAAAAGGGACAGAAAGTGTAGAGAATTTAATTAAATTTTTTGGTTGGTTACACAGGGTTGGTGTTAGAGACCCAAAAGTCCTTTTGAGGACTATTGTTGTATCTGGCAGTAATATATATTTTTAGCGCAATCTGCGCTAAAAACTTGCAATTGTTTGGCCGCTGCAGACAGCGACATTATCTGCGCTACATCTCCTGTGTAACGTGTGCGCAGCCTAAATATATCTGTGACATCCAGTGTAATTTTTCCATAGACGGTGTCCGCTGCGGACAGTTACATTACCTACGGTACAACTCCTGTATAACGTTTGCACATTCTAAAAATATCTGTGACATCCAGTGTACTTTTTCCGTAGACGGTGCGGACAGCAACATTATCTGCGCTACATCTCATGTTTAACGTGTGCGCATACAAAAAATATCAGTGACATCCAGTGTACTTTTTATGTAGACGGTGTCCGCTGCGGACAGTTACATTACCTGCGCTACATCTCCTGTATAAGGTTTACGCATCATAAATATCAGTAATATTACCTGCAATTTTTTATTAGCCTTTGGGGGCTACAGCAACATTACCTGCGCTACATTTCCTGTATAACGTTTGCACATCATAAATATCTGTGACATTCAGTCAAATTTTTTCTCTGCTGGTGGCAGCAACATTACCTGCGCTACATCTCCTGTATAACGTTTGCGCATCATAAATATCAGTGACATTCAGTAAAAAAAAATTGCCGCTGGTGACAGCAACATTACCTGGGCTACATCTCCTGTATAACGTTTGCACATCCTAAATAGCAGTGACATTCAGTTTAATTTATTTGTGCATACACTTACAAAACCTGCGCTACTGTACGTGTGACATACTTGCAAGCATATATACCATATGCAGAAGGCGAGCAGTAAGGGACGGGGAAATGGCCGTGCTGCTGATGGTGCACGCAGAGGCCGTGGCCCTGGGCATGGTGAAACTGTGCCTGCTGCCAGTGCCTGCTTCATGTCCCAGTTTGCAGGTCGGCGCAGGACACCACTCTTAGAGTCACACCAGTGCGACCAGGTGGTCGGTTGGATTGCAGCAGATAATGCTTCCAGTCGGTTAAGCACCACCCTGTCTTCCACAAAGTCCAGTCTCAGTAGCCAAGAGTCTGGTCAACAGAATCCTGACCCTGATCCTTTTTCCTTCCACCATGGAGAGTATTGGCAAACAAATGATCCCACACTCGGATATTCCGAGGAGCTCCTTTTATCGCCATTCCTTGATTTGGGCCTCTCGCCAAGCCCGCTTGGAGAGGAACATGAGAAGATCGTGTGCACTGATGCCCAAACTCTTGAGCATCCACAGTCAGAAGAAGATGGGTAACGGCAATTAGTGTTTCACAAGGTGGATAATGATGATGAGAAACAGTTGCCAATAAGTCAACGGCAATTAGTGTCTCAAGAGGTTGATGATGAGGATGAGACACAGTTGTCAATAAGTGAGGTTGTTGTTAGGTCAACAAGTCAGGAGGATGACCAGAGTGAGGAAGTGGAAGAGGAGGTGGTGGACGATAAAATCACTGATCCAACCTGGGAAGGTGGCAAGCTGAGCGAGGACAGCAGTACAGAGGGGGAAGGAACCGCAGCACCGCAAAAGATTGTAATTTGCAACCTGTGCCGTACCAAAATGTGCAGGGGCAACCTCACCACCACCAGCATGATCTGCCACATGGCATCAAAGCATCCTAATAGTGGGCCAAATGCCTGGGTTCACAATCAGTGTCTGCGGGTCACACCACTGCCTCCTCTTCCCCTGTGTTACGTGCTGGCCAATTCCCTGTCCAAGACGCAGGTCCAGATGCCTCCTGCCCTGCACCTGGACCATCGCAAGCACCATCAGCTAGCACATCCACTTCTGTGTCCCAGCGCAGCGTACAGATGTCCATACCCCAGGCCTTTGAACGAAAGTGCAAATACCCAGCCACCCAACCACAGGCCATAGCACTAAATGCGCACCTTTCCAAATTGCTGGTCCTGGAATTGTTGCCATTTAGGCTAGTGGACACTGAGGCTTTCAGCAGCCTGATGGTAGCTCCGGTCCCTCGTACTCAGTCCCCAGCCACCACTATTTTTCCCAGTGTGCCTTCCCCGCCTTACACCAGCATGTGTCCCGTAACATCACCCGTGCCCTGACTAACACAGTTATTGGGAAGGTCCACTTAACGACTGGACAAGTGCTTGTGGCCAGGGACGCTACATTTCCCTGACGGCACACTGGGTGAACGTTTTGGAGGCTGTGAGCGAGTCGTACCCTGGGATGGCACAGGTGCTACTGACAGCAAGGATTGTGGGCCCTACTTCCATCAGGATTTCCACCACCACCTACATTAGTGGCTGCAACCCTCCTTCTCCTTCTCCACTTCCACCTCTGTCTGAATTATCATCTTGCAGCACCAGTCAGCCATCAGTCAGAAGCAGTGTAGAACTGCAGTGGGGAAGCGTCAACAGGCCAGCACACCGCCGCAGAGCTGTGGCACGGTATAAAGGACCAAACTGAGCTGTGGCTCTCGCCACTCAACCTACAACCAGGCTTGGTTGTGTCTGATAATGGCCGTAACTTGGTGGCGGTTTTGGAGCTCGCAAGCTGACACACATACCATGCCTAGCCCACATGTTCAACTTAGTGGTTCAGCAGTTTCTCAAAATCTACCCCAATTTGCCTGAGCTACTGGTGAAGGTGCGTCGCATGTGTGCCCATTTCCAAATGTCATCTACAGCTACCGCCGGTCTGCTAACGCTGCAGCAGCGCTTGAAATTGCCAGCTCACCGACTATTGTGCGACATGAGCATGTTGGCCAGGCTTTGTGAGCAGCAGAGGGCAGTAGTGGAATACTAGCTGCAACATGGTTGTCACCTTTCCAGTCAGCTTCCGCTCTTCGCAAACGACGAGTGGGCATGGATGTCTGACCTCTGTGAGGTTTTACTCAACTTTGAGGAATTAACACAGATGGTGAGCAGCGATGCCGCTATTTTCAGCGTAACCATCCCACTTCTGTGTCTACTGAAACGCTCGCTGCTCACAATGAAGGCGGACGCTTTGCATGTGCAAGAGGTGGAAATGGGGAAGACAGTACACAGGTGATAGCCAGACCACCCTCCGTTCGTCTTCTCAGCGCAAATTGGATGATGAGGAGGAGGAGGAGCAGGAGATGGTTTCCTCCGCTACAGAGGGTAGTACCCACAGCAGGTTTATTCCATCTGTTCAGCGTGGATGGGCTGAAAAGGAGGAAGATGATGAGGAGATTGAGAGTCATCCTCCTGATGAGGACAGCGAAGTCTTGTCTGTCCCGTGACCCTCGCGTTATACGCATTTTGGCCAACACTGATTACTGGTTGTTCACCCTTCTCGACCCCCGCTACAAAGAGAACTTCTCATCTCTCATTCCTGTGGTCGAGAGGATGAGAAAAATTGTGCAATTCCCTGTGGAAAAATTGCTCCCAAAATTTTCAGCTGACAACGCTGGCAGCAGAGTACGTAGTTCCTTGGATAACCGTGGAGGGGTGACGAGGGGAACACACAGCAGTTCCAACAGAAAGCAAGGCAACACTCTCCAAGGCCTAGGACAGTTTCATGACACCCCGCCAGCAACCTTCCAATGTTTTAGAAGATGGTAAAGGAGTACATAGCAGATTTCTTGTCAGCGTCCTCAATAATCCCTCTGTGCCTTACAACTATTGGGTGTCCAAGCTGGACACGTGGCACGAACTGGCGCTCTACGCCATGGAGGTGCTGGCCTGCCCTGCCACCAGCGTTTTGTCAGAGTGGGTATTTAGTGCTGCTGGGGGCATAATAACTGATAAGTGCATTCAACTGTCAACTAAAAATACTGACAGGTTGACTCTTATCAAAATGAACAAATCCTCTATTGCCCCTGACTTCTCTACTCCACCAGAAGAAAGCGGCTGAACATAAAGGCACTTTACATGTGGCTTTTATGGTGTATTGAATACACTGTATTCCCATGCACCCCTTCCACTACAAAAAAGGGTATATGATTGAATCTTCGTTTTCTCATCCTCCTCCTCTAACATATCAACATGCTTATTAGGCTGCCCTCGCTCCTAATGTTTTAGAGGATCAGCTCAGCAGCAGGCCCTAAACCATAATTTTTTCGATGGTCAGCTCAGCAGCAGGCCCTCAACCATAATGTTTTAGAGAGTCAGCTCACTAGCAGGCCCTCGCCCCTAATGTTTTAGATGGTCAGATCAGCAGCAGGCTCTCACCCATAATGTTTTAGATGGTCAGATCAGCAGCAGGCAGAGGCGTACAGAGGAATCACTGGGCCCCATAGCAAAAATCTGAATTGGGCCCCTTAACCCCGCCCACTACCCACCATGGCCCCTCCCACTTCCTGACCTTGCTCCTCCCATGCCACACCCCCATTAAATAAATTTATACATGACCTACAGAAACTGTTATGGGTTTCCTGGGGGTGACCTGTCACATGGGATATCTGCTGCAGCCTGCAGGTCTCCTTATTTGGGGTGCCATGTTAGGCTACTTTCACACTTGCGTTCGGGTCTCCGCTTGTGAGTTCCGTTTGAGGGCTCTCACAAGCGGCACCAAACGGATCCGTCCAGCCCTAATGCATTCTGAGTGGATGCGGATCCGCTCAGAATGCATCAGTATGGCTCCATCTGTCCTCCGCTCCACTCAGCAGGCGGACACCTGAACGCTGCTTGCAGCGTTCGGGTGTCCGCCTGGCTGTGCGGAGGCAAACACCCGCCTGGCGCTCTGCAAACACCCGATCCTCCTCTCGTCGGCGTCCCAAATCCCGCGCAGGCGCAGTGCCGGCGATTGCCTGCGCCTGTGCTCTGATAATACGGCTGAGGGCAACAGCTTCAATATCGTCACTGGGCTCGGCGCATGCCCAGTGACGATGTTGAAGCTGTTGCCCGCCTCAGCCGTATTATCAGAGCGCAGGCAATCGCCGGCACTGCGCCTGCGCGGGATTTGGGACGAGAGGAGGATCGGGTGTTTGCAGAGCGCGGCGCTGAGGAGGGGGGCGGGTGTTGAGGACTTAGCCGCGCCTCTGGGAGGCGATTCAGCTAAACATGGGATGGGGGGGGCGCGGCGATTGCGATGATGAGTTGATGTTGGGGCTGGGCCCTGGGGAGAAAAGCAGCCGCATAGCCGGCTGCAGGTCATGAGTGGGCGGGGCCAAGTAGTGTGGGCGGGGCCTTATCTGCGCTACGGGCCCCCCAGTGCCGCGGGCCCCATAGCAGTGGCGTGGTCTGCCTCTATGGGCGGTACGCCACTGGCAGCAGGCTCTCACCCATAATGTTTTAGATGGTCAGATAAGCAGCAGGCCCTCGCCCATAGTTTTTTCCATGGTCAAATCAGCAGCAGGCACTTGCCCCTAATGTTTTAGAGAGTCAGCTCAGCAGCAGACCCTCGCTCCTAATGTTTTTGAGGGTCACCAGCAGGCCATCAATCATAGTTTTTCAAGGATGTCTATGATGTCCTTCTTTATGTGTAATAAAGGGTGTAACATTTGGAAGCCCTTTCACTTAGTGCATAGGCTTTATGAGTGTAGGAGTCCCACTACCTGAACAATTGTACCACAATGTGAATGAGGCCCTCCATTATGTGATATACAGGTTGTATCGGAGTGCCTCTTCCTTGTAATTTTTGGCAGCACTTGCATCCCGAGGTGTTCTACTCTTGCATCCGAGCACTTTGGTGGGCGATCAACACTAATATTCATAATCATCTCTTTTCTGTTGCCTCCAAATGATATACTTCTGTTGCTACTCTTTGGTGTACTTTGTTACCTTAATGATGTGCATATCTATACTATCCCTTGATGTACAATCCTTTCCAAATCACTTCCAAAAGATTACCTTTTGTCCCTGCACTACATTTGGAGCAATGTCTCCTTGCGGACTTCCCCTTCATCTGACAGCACACGGCTCTGTGTGGGGCACTTGGGTTCTTAGCGCTCCCTCCGTCATGGACCCAAGTGACTGGGAGGGCAGTCTGACAATGATGTATGGGTAGGTGGAGATATACCATTTTAAAAGCTGTCTTTTTGGCGGCCGCTTCACAGCCATTCTAGCGCCAGAGCGCTGCCCCTGTGTGACAGGGGTCGCACATTCCTACTGCCTTTTTTATACTTTGTTTCTGGCTAAAAGCATTAGGTTACATTACAGGCTCCTGGGTTTGACTTATTATTTAGGGTTCTGGTCTGGGGTCTATATTTATTTAGGGTTCTGTTCTGAGGTCCGTATTTGTTTAGGAACTCTGGTTTAGGATCTGTATTAATTAAAGGGTTCTGGTCTGGGGTCTGTATTTTTCTAACAGTCTGATCTGTGACCTGTAATATTGAGGGGATCTAGTTTGGGACATGTATTTAGTAAGGGGTTCTGGTTGTGGGGTCTGTATTTATTTTGGGTTCTCGTCTGGTGTCTGTATCAATTAGAGGTCTGGCCTGGGGTCAGTATTAATTGAGGGTTCTGGTCTGGTGTCTGTATTTGTTTAGGAGATCTAGTTGAGGATCTGTATTCATTAAGGGAGTCTGGTCTGAAGTCTGTGGGGCAGATGTATCATACCTTCACTATAGAATTCTGGTTTCAAAAAGTCACAAAATATGACTTTGAGACTTTTTATTCTCACACGGGCAAGAATTTTTTTTGCAGTTTTACACCACTCAATCCAGTTTTGAAATATGAGTGGAAATGTGGGCGTGGTTAGCTATGTTAATGAATTTCATTAAGACTTTTAAAAAAGTCGCAATCTCACTCCATTAGCAGGGTGGAGTAGGAAAACTGCAGTAGCTTTTCTATACAAAATTGTTAGGTTTAAGGAAAAGACAAACTTTTCGAACAAAATGCAACATTTGATAAATGTGGCACAAAGTACGCCAGAGCAGACTCAAGCAAAACTGACTTCAAATATTCCTCTTATAATAAATTCCCTTCTGCATTTTTTATTGGTCTGATAGAGACTCTTTATTCATTTAGTAGTCTGTTCTGGGGTCTATATTTATTTAGGTGCCTTGTCTGGAGTCTGTATGTATTCAGGAGTCTGGTCTGGGGTCTGCATTTACTTAGGAGTCTTGTCTGGGGTCTGTATTTACTTAGTAGTCTGGTCTGGGGTCTGTATTTATTTAGGGGTCTGGTTTTGGGGTATGTATTTATTTAGGAGTCTGGTCTGGGGTCTGTATTTATTTAGGAGTCTGGTCTGGGGTCTGTATTTATTGAGGGGTCTGGTTTTTTTCGGGTCTGTATTTATTTAGGAGTCTGGTCTGGGGTCTGTATTTATTTTTGTGTCTATTCTGAGGTATGTATTTACTGAGGAGTCTTGTCTGTGGTCTATATTTATTTTGGTGCCTTGTCAGGGGTCTGTACTTATTTAGGTGTCTTGTCTGGGATCTGTACTTATTTAGGTGTCTTGTCTGGGGTCTGTACTCATTTAGGAGTCTGGTATGGGGTCTGTATTTATTTTTGTGCCTATTCTGAGGTATGTATTTACTGAGGAGTCTTGTCTGTGGTCTATATTTATTTTGGTGCCTTGTCAGGGGTCTGTATATATTTAGGTGTCTTGTCTGGGGTCTGTACTTATTTAGGTGTCTTGTCTGGGGTATGTACTCATTTAGGAATCTGGTATGGGGTCTGTATTTATTTAGGAGTCTGGTCTGGGGTCTGTATTTACTTAGGAGTCTGGTCTGGGGTCTGCATTTATTTAGGGGTATGATTTGGGGGTCTGTATTTATTTAGGAGTCTAGTCTTGGGTCTGTATGTATTTAGGCGTCTAGTCTGGGGTCTGTATTGATTTAGGTGTCTGAGATCTGTATTTAGTTAGGAGTCTGGTCTGGGGTCTGTATGTATTTGGGAGTCCAGTCTGGGGTCTGTATTTATTTAGGAGTGTAGTCTGGTGTCTGTATTTAGGAGTCTGGTCTGGGGTCTGTTTATATTAATGGAATCTGGTCACTGGTCTGTATTAAGAGTGAGATCTGGGGTCTATATTTATTAAGGGTGTCTGGTCTGGTGTAGAGCAGCACAGTAAGAGGAGAAGAAACGTAAGCTGTCTTAGATCCTTGTCCCTCCACCGACACCTTAATAAGAGACATCTTGCTTCAGACTTTGACACTTCAAGGCTGGCAGCTAACAGAAACTCTACAATGCCAAGCATTACAAACATGATCACAGGCACAAACTCAAAGGAATGTACATGACAATCTGGATCAGTCAGTTGTGTGACGCACGTTGCTTTTCTTAGGTTTGTCATATTTCACATGTTTCAAATCAATGACCCTCAAGCAGAGGGAGAAGCTCATACCTCTCATGGGTGATTCGCTTAAAGCATAGGAGGTGTCTGAAATTTGATACCATACCTTTCTTGTGGGTGACACTATTTAGAACAAAAGAACAAGTAATCGTGTAAGGGTGGATGACATGAAGTGCTAATTAAAACAATGTCACTTCAGGGTACCATAGTTAGAGTTCTTTGGCTCATTAGATGCTGGTGACAATATATGTAATACAAGATCAGATTCTCCCACCAGACCAGCCAGGGATCCATTGGCCCCAAGAAGCTGATACATGGTCAGACTGCCCCACCTTTCTACCAGAGGATCCCCTGTGGTCCAAGTTCAAAGGTCAACCATTAAACAACCCCATTTAAACTTGATAAAAATGTGGATTCTACCACATGTGTACCAGAGGATCCTTACGTGGTCTAGGCTCTGCTACAATAATGGGCTCCAAAGATCAGGCAGAAGACAACCCAATTTGAAGATTATAAAAGGTCATATTCTACTACGATTCTACCAAAGGATTCTTCAGTGGCTTATGATCTTCCCCGATAATAGGCACCAAAGATCTATCAAAAGACAATTTGGAGCTAACAGTTGAATTTGAGGTTGACCTTAGGATGCCAAGTGAGAATACTCTATTATCTGTCAAATTACAAGTATTACCATAATCCTCCTCTAAAATCAACCACATATCAAGGGTCTAGTAGTGCAAATCTCTCTCACTAAAGCAAGGATAACTATCTACCTCACAAATAACTATAGGGAATAGGACCCCACTCTAACACAACCACCTTATCTTTCATGTCTTCTCCTAGCAATCTGCACATTACCACAAGTCTACGAGATTAACCCTGGTGGCCCAGGCTCTATTACAATAAGTCATCATAGGCCCAACAGAAGAAAAATTTGTTTGGAATTGATAAAAGGTTTGACTCTACCAGAGGATCCTCAAGTGACCAAAGCTCAAAGGTCCACAATAATGGGCTCAAAGGTCTACCAAAATGCCAAAAGGTTGACCATGCAGTTGAGGCTCTTGAGTAATATTATCTCCCACACTAAGATTAACCTGGGTCATTTCAAGTGTCCAGTAGTCCAAAACCTCTTTACTAAAGCAGCCTACCTACTTTATCTAACAATTTAGCATAGGGCACCATAGTATAATTTGGAGAAAGGCCCCATTTCACAATGACCACTTTGTCCTCCAGGTGTTCTCCCAACAATCTGTATGTCCCATGTTGACCTCCAGTTAGCAATCACTTACACTTACTATAATAGGGAGGTTCTATGCTGCTGGGCCTCATAGCAACTGCTAAGCATGCTACTCAATCATTGTGTTTAAGATGATTTTCAGTAATTGTTTTTCAGATATTTACTTGATCAACTGTTGTTAGAAGACAAAACTGTCAACATACGGTATTTGCATTCCATGAGCCATTTTGACTACAGTATTAGTGGCACACATAACTAGAATTTTACGACTGATAAACATCGTTTCTCCTGTCTGTTTTTGAGATCTAATTGGGATTGTTTAGTCATGGTCACCATTATGGACTTACCATGGTTTTGGCCTACAGCTTATGGGCCTGACATAGTTGGTGATTAGGATATTTTTATTTATTTTTGGTCATGAAAGGTACTGATTTTTCTTGTGGGAATCTAGCAAAACATAGGGAGACTTTAAACGACTTTGGTGAACGGAGAAGTATCCAGAGTGGGATGCCATTCTATAAACTGGGATAAAGATCTGCTCTGAAAGAATGGCTTCCATTGTGGTTGACTCTTAGTTCATCCATGCCAATTACAGAGCTGCTACAGGGGAGATGTCTGGCAGGACATTGCTTTCCCCATAAAAAAATGTCCCCCACAGTCACCACCTGTAGGCAGCAGTGGTAAGACAATTCTTTTCTCTTGGATTGACTTGCTCATTTTTGTATGATTTGCCCATGTTTGATTTATGACCTAAATATCCACTTGCATGGGAATTTTGGCCAATAACAGCCCAATGCCTTTTCTACCCCGTGACCTTAATAAGCTGTTTCAAGTAACCTGTAAAAGGGAGATGACCATAACATGAAAAATGTGCCTGATCTAGATAACATTAGTCACACAGGGAACTTTCACAGATGGTCTGCCAATCTTTCACGTTGGCTTACGTCAAATAACAGTAGCAGCATTATTTATGTTGACAGAAAACAATCTAACCTGAAGGCGTGATTCTTCCTGTGCTGCCTCGGCAGCTTTGTTGGGAAACAGGTAAAACCAGTTTCCTGATCAACAACTTTGCTCATTCTTCCTCCTTGTTAGAACTAAGATCAGTCAAAGTCCTAACACTAAAACGTAAACTTGTCTCCTGGTTGCTGTTCTGAAATATCATAGACTGTTCTTGGGAATGCACACATCCATGATGGAACTAAGGGTTGAGGACGAAGATTGACTTGTAGCCTGAAAAATAGACTTCTGATGTCATCCGTATTCTTTGAGATATTACTCAACCAGCTGACAACTCTTGTTGAACTCCAGTTGATGGCATGGTAGTCATTTTGGAGTATGGAACATGTTAAAGGAATAAACTTTAAGTTCTACCTTTTCAGCCTAGAAGATGCTTTAGTGCAAGACACGCAGGAGCGCTGAGGATATGACTTTTGTTTATATAGCTCATGCAACGTATGTGGAACTCTAGGAAGCCACTGTGAAGATTAAATGGATCAAATATCTCCAAAAAAGATGATACAGAGGGAAGTTCTGGATAAACCTACCTCAGAGATAGAGGTTATTAAAGAAGGCATCTCCTGTCAACATGAAAAGAGAGACGAAACACCAGAGAGTAGTACTGGAACTAAAAGAGTCTCTGTCCTCTTTCAAGGAATTACCAAACATTTGAGGAACCAACTTCTGAATGGGGTCACCAGGCAGGAAACACACCATTCATTACCCGTTTCTGATATATCGGAGAGTTTATCCAGGAAGGTGTATCACTCCAAGAAAGTGTGTACCATGGTAGCACCAGCTAGCCTCTTAGAAGAATGTCAGGCATGGGACAAGGAGAAGAGGCAGTATATTGGACAGCTCAATCCTACAATTTATGTGGATAAAGAACTGATTTCAAAAGCTGGAGACAGACATTTGCATGATGTTTTAAGTCACATACATGCAGGAGTGTATCAAAGTTCAGTTTTGCGTCTGGATGTAAACACGGCCAGCAATAACATAGTTGTCAAAAGTGACCTGAAATCTGCGTTTTGGACAGTAGAAGATCAATGCTACCCCAAAACTAGAAGGAGGTTTAAAGATCCTCAAGTTTTAAGCATCGACAGTTTTCAGTCTGGGCAACATTATTTGGTGGTGGAGACCAGCAAGTCAGGAAACTGGAGAATAGGAATGTGTTACCCTAGTATTGCTCGGAAGGGGTTCCACTCTTATATTGGTTGTAGTAATAAGTCATGGGGTCTGTGCAAATGGAATAATGAATACTCAGTGATGCACAATTGTAAGGAATTCCACTTATCTCCAGGGTTGTCCTGCCAGAGATTAGCAATATTTGTGGATTACAACGCTGGCCAGTTGTCCTTTTATGAGCTGGGTAACCCGGTAAGACTCTTGCACACTTTCACTGCAACGTTCACTGAGCCCCTACATGCTGTATTCAGGGTCTGGTTAGATTCCTTAGGATCTTCTTGGATCTTGATCAAAGACTAATATCCAAACTGTCCTCCATTCAGCTTTTGGGGTTAAACTGAGCATTGTGTGTACCCAATATGGTTTATCCCTGTAGAACATTCCTATGAGTCAAATCTATAGAAACTTTGCCTTTTTTTACTTCTGTTTTGCTTTAATTGGTCTTTACTGTAATATTTAGAGTTAATTTTAAAATCCCATAAGGGTACCTAATAACTTTGTTGATTCATGATCATAAATGTCTTCAGATGTCGTCTTTATATTCTGAAAATATAATGTTTTTGAAAATTTGAATTTTAACTAAAATTGTTTAATGTGTGAAAATGTTTCAAAAACAGACAGAATTTTTTTTAAATGTAAGGGCCATCGTGCACTAATGATCTGTATTTTATGCAGCATAAAGGGCATCTAAGTAATTTTGGTTGTACATCTTACTTCTCTTTAGACCATAATTGGTTGACTTGAGTAAATAACCTATGTTCAACTTCTAAACTTGCCACCATGGCTCCACAAGGTCCAATTCTTGGTGAGTAATCATATACCTCATCCTCAAAGACCATAACTGGTGTTTTTAAACAAGGTCTAAGCTTTGGATCTTGGTGACCCATGAGGGGCCCACAAGGTCCAAGTCATCCAGTTCACTGTGTACTGATACATCTTTGTTTGTTGCATACTTGTCATCTCCAATCACCAGCCTCGGCCACATCTTTAGGTTTTAAATTACGTTTTAGGTTGACCTATTCTTTATTGTGCACTCAGTCCTTTCTTCATCAGCCAAGGTCAGGATTTCTGAACAGGTCATCATGATGAAACTTCCATTAAATGTGGCAATCAGAAGTACTCAGTCCCAATCAGTGAAAGACCCTGTCAGATGGGCACACGTCAACGTAGAACTAAGGGCTGAGGTATTGATTGCACTCTATTAGTCAGGTTTCATATTCTCTTTGTATTTCTACACACATTTCAGTTGATTACATTGTCAATGATGGGTATTATGACATTTCATGAAATATGGGAGGGGGGGATTGGGGGGGGTTGCTATGGGTGGTCAGACAGCATATAAGGACCCTGGAGTTGAGCGGGACTATCAGACGCCCTTTTCACTACTCCAGGTTATAGGGACTGAGGAGAAAGTCAACTTGTTAATTTCAATATGAGAACATCTCCTAGGAAGTGGCCTTGGGCCAACTTGGTGGCTTCACTCTCTCTTACAAGATACATAGAATAATGATTGGCCAGTGTCAAGAATGGACACTCTAAACTTACTGAGCCATTAAATATCTTGTAATGTGTAAACTTTTAAACTAAAAAGTTGAACTATATTAAGGGTGTTTAATATTCTGAAACCAACTTTTTGTCATTCGTTAAGATGTATTTGTGACCCCAAACATTGAAGGCCAATGGCTTGGAAAATCAGTTAATGTACAAAGACCCAAAAAGCCTCTTTGACCCCATCTGAAATGCTGAGTAATCCACATGAACATGACATGGTTACATTAGTCATCAGTTCCAGCCCAGAGAACAAGAGCATTGAAACTCTACAACATGAAGCTATTGGTTGGAACTAACATGTTAAGAGTGGTTAGAGTTTTGGGTGGGCACTTGACCATCTCCATATCACCCAATAAAGCATGGGCTTTTTCAATTGCAAATTCTAGTCCAAGGGATAAGAACAGTTCCAGTCAATGTCTAATTAGGATTAACCAGTTCAACATTACCATTATCTAGAAAGACTCATTGCTTGAAAGCAATATTATACTGGGGCAAGAAGTATGGTTGAGCACAACATTCTCAGTAATGCCCATTCCCTAAACTTAGACTCCACCCTAGGCACTGGTGAGCGTTACTGGGTGAAGTATGGCAGCGGGACCATCATCAACATTTACATAAGGAACCAGAAGTTAACAACAAATGAAATCTACACCAGTCAGAGGCCAGAGCAGAAGTCAACCTAGGCACAGAGACTGCAGGAGGATGCACCTAATATATGAGGAGACCTGCACATCATCATAGATTAAGAGCATTCTCCGGGAGCGCAGGGGAACTCATAGACCGACATAAAATGTTGGTCTTTGATAAATGAGCACCAATGGCTTTTATCATTCTTGGAATAACATTCTGCTCGGAGGCTGAAGACTTGATCCATAATAAAGAACATGCTAAATGACTTCCAGGGGAAACCAAAGAATGTAAGGAGTTTTCTAAGTAGGTAAGGAGTCTTCTCAGTCCCTCACTGCCACTCAAAGACCTCCCTAAATAGTTAAAATTATCAATAACAAGCACTAAGACTAAAGCTATAAGAAAAGGTCCCCTTCATGAATAAGGAGTCCTTAACAGTGTGGCTGATAGACAGGTAGCAATAGACTGCATTCTCCTGTCCTACACTCATTCTCTCACCTGAAATGGCCGATAACAGTGAGCAATAGACTGTATTCTCCTGTCCTACAGTCATCCTCTCCCCTGAAATGGCTGATAACAGGGGGCAATAGATTGTATTCTCCTGTCCTACAGTCATCCTCTCCCCTGAAATGGCTGATAACAGGGACAATAGACTGTATTCTCCTGTCCTACAGTCGTCCTCTCCCCTGAAATGGCTGATAACAGAGACAATAGATTGTATTCTCCTGTCCTACAGTCATCCTCCCCCCTGAAATGGCTGATAACAGGGACAATAGACTGTATTCTCCTGTCCTACAGTCGTGCTCTCCCCTGAAATGGCTGATAACAGGGACAATAGATTGTTTTCTCCTGTCCTACAGTCACCCCCCCCCCCCCCGAAATGGCTGATAACAGGGACAATAGACTGTATTCTCCTGTCCTACAGTCGTCCTCTCCCCTAAAAATGGCTGATAACAGGGGGCAATAGACTGTATTCTCCTGTCCTACAGTCATCCTCTCACCTGAAATGGCTGATAACAGTGAGCAATAGATTGTATTCTCCTGTCCTACAGTCATCCTCTCACCTGAAATGGCCGATAACAGTGAGCAATAGACTGTATTCTCCTGTCCTACAGTCATCCTCTCCCCTGAAATGGCTGATAACAGGGGGCAATAGATTGTATTCTCCTGTCCTACAGTCATCCTCTCCCCTGAAATGGCTGATAACAGGGACAATAGACTGTATTCTCCTGTCCTACAGTCGTCCACTCCCCTGAAATGGCTGATAACAGAGACAATAGATTGTATTCTCCTGTCCTACAGTGATCCTCCCCCCTGAAATGGCTGATAACAGGGACAATAGACTGTATTCTCCTGTCCTACAGTCACCCCCCCCCCCTGAAATGGCTGATAACAGGGACAATAGACTGTATTCTCTTGTCCTACAGTCATCCTCCCCCTGAAATGGCTGATAACAGGAAGTAATAGACTGCATTCTCCTGTCCTACAGTCGTCCTCTCCCCTAAAAATGGCTGATAACAGGGGGCAATAGATTGTATTCTCCTGTCCTACAGTCATCCCCCCCCCCCCCCCGAAATGGCTGATAACAGGGACAATAGACTGTATTCTCC